>NC_082395.1:653634-713634 GCF_031168955.1 Gadus macrocephalus | reverse complement strand
CTGACCTCCTGGACCTCAGTGAGCTGACCTCTGACCTCCTGGTCCCCAGGGCCCGGAGGCGGTGGCGGCGGCGCTGGCGGGCTGTAAGATCCTGAAGGAGATGGCGAGGCTGGAGTCAGAGGCCGAGTCCGCCCGCAGCATGAAGGAGGCCAAGTACGAGCAGTTCGCCCTGGGTGAGTCCCTCATGACCTCATCAGCCAATCAGGGCGCAGGCAGGAGGTCATGTGAGCAGTTCGCCCTGGGTGAGTCCCTCATGACCTCATCAGCCAATCAGGGCGCAGGCAGGAGGTCATGTGAGCAGTTCGCCCTGGGTGAGTCCCTCATGACCTCATCAGCCAATCAGGGCGCAGGCAGGAGGTCATGTGATTAGGGACCCCGCTTCCCTTGGTGACCTGGAAATAGTTTTTGGGTTAGGTTAATTATTATATAATAAAATGTATTTTGTTCTTCAGATTGCTGTTCATGTTCTTTTCCTAAAAAATACGTCCACTTCTTTAAATCACGAGTTGAGTTGTTCCAGCGTTCCGACCACATACCGCTGCAGAGACACGGAGCCCAAACCCCGAGCAATGGACCCCCCATCTGGGAGCAGCAGGCCGACCCACAGGCTGGGGTCCCCTCGCTGGGCCCGGGGACCCCAGCCCCCTCCCCCTCCCCCTCCCTGTGTCCCCCCCCCCCCCAGACCTGTTCGGGGAGTGCTACTCCAACTGCCCCTGACCCCCCTCCCTGTGCCCCCCCCAGACCTGTTCGGGGAGTGCTACTCCAACAGCGAGGACCGGGCCTACGCCCTGCTGGTCCGCCGGACACGCTGCTGGAGCAAGTCCACCGTGCTCAACCTCGCCACCGAGGCCGACGCCAAGTCCTTCTTCGCCCACGACGGAGTCCAGGTAACGGACGAGCCTCTGAGGCTCTGAGGCTGTGAGGCTGTGAGGCTCAGAGGCTGTGAGGCTCAGAGGCTGTGAGGATCAGAGGCTGTGAGGCTCAGAGGCTGTGAGGCTCAGAGGCTGTGAGGCTCTGAGGCTGTGAGGATCAGAGGCTGTGAGGATCAGAGGCTGTGAGGATCAGAGGCTGTGAGACTCAGAGGCTGTGAGGATCAGAGGCTGTGAGGCTCAGAGGCTGCGAGGATCAGAGGCTGTGAGGCTCTGAGGCTGTGAGGATCAGAGGCTGTGAGGATCAGTCGAGCTGTGAGGCTCTGATGCTGTGAGGCTGTGAGGATCAGAGGCTCAGAGGCTGTGAGGCTCAGAGGCTGTGAGGATCAGAGGCTGTGAGGCTCTGAGGCTGTGAGGATCAGAGGCTGTGAGGATCAGTCGAGCTGTGAGGCTCTGATGCTGTGAGGCTGTGAGGATCAGAGGCTGTGAGGATCAGAGGCTGAGAGGCTGTGAGGATCAGAGGCTGTGAGGATCAGAGGCTGAGAGGATCAGAGGCTGAGAGGTTGCGAGTCTCTGAGGCTCAGAGGCTGTGAGGCTCAGAGGCTGTGAGGATCTCCTTAAACAGGCTGGGTGTAGTGTGTTGGTGAGGATGAATTATTCATTCATTCATCAGAGCGATCTTATAAGGGCTTTAAAAGGACGTCAGGGACGTTAAGGGTCCGATTCTACGGCTTTGCTCAATCATCAATATGCCGATATATCTTTAATCTGTTCTCTTGCTATTCATTTATCCTACTCAGTTCTGCTACTTCTAGATCAAATATCTTTCAGACCAACTTAGTCTAGTTTTATCAAAGAAGATGTTTTGTAAAGGATTCAATTCAGCCCCCATTTAATCACCTCTCCTGCTGAGAGAGTCTCAGTCGAGGCTTATTGTAATGAATTCATAATGAATCGAAATGGTTTCATTATTAGAAGATGAACAATGAAACGCTAGCCTGGACAAGCAGCCTATCAATTAGGCAACCCAGCAGGAAACAAGATGCTCCGCTTTGATCCAGCTCCCTAACTCATCATCCGCCGGAGAATGCTGCTCCATTAACCAGGGCGCTGGGTGGTTCTGATGAGATGGGGGTTTAATATCGGCAGCAGGCAGGTGACTCCATTCCACATGTTCTGGGAAATGACCGATGCCTCATGCGAGGAGGATATTGAGTTTCCACTGGAAGCTGCTATCAGCCCGAGAGAGAGCGAGCCTCTGAATCAGCAGCTCCTCACTCCCTCTAGTGGCGGTACTCAGCGTTTACATGAGAGGCTCCACCGCTCTCTGCTGCTCTTATTCAGGGCCCTTTGGGGCCGCCGGGCTAATATACTGAAGACTGTCCACCGAACGGCGTGGATATGTGTTAACCTTATTCAGGGCCCTTTGGGGCCGCCGGGCTAATACACTAAAGTCTGGTTGTTTTTCTCTGAATATGTTATAGTATGCATTCTATTATTCATCATATTAATCTATGATGCTCCGAGGCGCTAACTGGTCCCCAGCCTGTAGGCGTGGTAAGAGAGGGCGTCAGGTTAGAGCCCCCCCCTAACGGACCCCCGCTGTGCAGGCCATGCTGACCAAGATCTGGTGGGGGGCCATGACCACCGACACGGGCATCTCCAAGCTGGTGCTCTCCTTCTTCTGCCCGCCCCTCATCTGGACCAACCTCATCAAGTTCAGGTGACCCGCGGTGCGCTCCTCGCGGTGCTCTCCTCTCTCCTCTCTCCTCCCTCCTCCCTCCTCTCTCCTCTCTCCTCTCTCCTCCCTCCTCCCTCCTCTCTCCTCTCTCCTCTCTCCTCTCTCCTCTCCCCTCCTCCTCTCCTCCTCTCTCCTCTCTCCTCTCTCCTCTCTCCTCCCTCCTCTCTCCTCTCTCCTCCCTCCTCGCTCCTCTCTCCTTCTCCTCTCTCCTCTCTCCTCATCCTCTCTCCTCTCTCCTCCCTCCTCTCTCCTCTCTCCTCTCTCCTCTCTCCTCCCTCCTCTCTCCTCTCTCCTCTCTCCTCCTCCTCTCTCCTCTCTCCTCCCTCCTCCTCCTATCTCCTCTCTCCTCTCTCCTCTCTCCTCTCTCCTCCTCTCCCCTCCTCCTCTCCCCTCCTCCCTCCTCCTCTCCCCTCCTCCTCTCCCCTCCTCCCTCCTCCCTCCTCCCTCCTCTCTCCTCCCTCCTCCCTCCTCTCTCCTCTCTCCTCATCCTCTCTCCTCTCTCCTCCCTCCTCTCTCCTCTCCCCTCCTCCTCCCTCCTCTCTCCTCCCTCCTCTCTCCTCTCTCCTCCCTCCTCCTCCTCTCTCCTCTCTCCTCCTCTCCCCTCCTCCTCTCCCCTCCTCCCTCCTCCCTCCTCTCTCCTCCCTCCTCTCTCCTCCCTCCTCCCTCCTCTCTCCTCTCTCCTCCCTCCTCGCTCCTCTCTCCTCTCTCCTCTCTCCTCCCTCCTCCTATCTCCTCCCTCCTCTCTCCTCTCTCCTCCCTCCTCTCTCCTCTCTCCTCCTCTGACTCCTCTCTCCTCCCCAGTGAGGAGGAGTCAGACAGCAGGAGCTCAGGGGAGCCGTTCACGGAGCTGGACAGCCTGGACACGGAGAAGGCCCTGCTGTTGACCGACGACGACGACCCCCTGTAAGACCCCCTCCCAGCCTACCCCCCCCTCACAGCCTACCCCCCCCCTCCCAGCCTACCCCCCCCCCCGTTACAGCTTAACCCCCCCCCCCTCCCAGCCTACCCCCCCCCTCACAGCCTACCCCCCCCTCACAGCCTACCCCCCCCCCCCCGTTACAGCTTACCCCCCCCCCTCACAGCCTACCCCCCCCCCCCTCACAGCCTACCCCCCCCTCCCAGCCTACCCCCCCCCTCACAGCCTACCCCCCCCCTCACAGCCTACCCCCCCCCCCCTCCCAGCCTACCCCCCCCCCTCACAGCCTACCCCCCCCCCTCACAGCCTACCCCCCCCATTGCATCTTACCCCCCCCCTCACAGCCTACCCCCCCCTCCCAGCCTACCCCCCCCCCCCTCCCAGCCTACCCCCCCCCTCACAGCCTACCCCCCCCCTCACAGCCTACCCCCCCCCCCTCCCAGCCTACCCCCCCCCCCCTCACAGCCTACCCCCCCCCCCTCACAGCCTACCCCCCCCTCACAGCCTACCCCCCCCCCCCTCACAGCCTACCCCCCCCCCTCACAGCCTACCCCCCCCCCTCACAGCCTACCCCCCCCATTGCATCTTACCCCCCCCCTCACAGCCTACCCCCCCCCCCTCCCAGCCTACCCCCCCCCCTCACAGCCTACCCCCCCCCCCTCACAGCCTACCCCCCCCTCACAGCCTACCCCCCCCCTCACAGCCTACCCCCCCCCCCCTCACAGCCTACCCCCCCCTCACAGCCTACCCCCCCCCCTCACAGCCTGCCCCCCCCCCCTCACAGCCTCCCCCCCCATTGCATCTTAACCCCCCCCTCACAGCCTACCCCCCCCCCCTCCCAGCCTACCCCCCCCCCCTCACAGCCTACCCCCCCCCTCACAGCCTACCCCCCCCCCCCTCACAGCCTACCCCCCCCCCCCCCCTCACAGCCTACCCCCCCCCCCTCACAGCCTACCCCCCCCCCCGTTACAGCTTACCCCCCCCTGACGACGTTGTAAGCCCCCGTGACGAGTCCCCCTCAGCGCCACGCCCCAGACTCCGCCCCCCCGCTGACACCGTCCCGCCTCCCCCAGAGGCTCCGCCCCCCACGCCGCCGGTCAGAGCTGTGCCGCCGTGTGGTGGCGCTTCTTCCTGCGGCGCTGGCACCGCTTCTGGAGCGCCCCGGTCACGGTGTTCCTGGGGAACGTCATCATGTACTTCGCCTTCCTGGGGCTCTTCAGCTACGTGCTGCTGCTGGACTTCAGGCCCCCGCCGCCCCGCGGGCCGGGGGGCCCCGAGGTCATGCTCTACTTCTGGGTGTTCACCCTGGTGCTGGAGGAGATACGACAGGTGACCCTCACCCTGACCCTAACCCTGACCCTAACCCTGACCCTAACCCTAACCCTCACCCTGACCCTCACCCTCACCCTAACCCTGACCCTGACCCTCACCCCGACCCTCACCCTGACCCCGACCCTCACCCTGACCCCGACCCTAACCCTCACCCTGACCCTCACCCTCACCCCGACCCTGACCCCGACCCTCACCCTGACCCTCACCCTGACCCTAACCCTCACCCTCACCCTGACCCTGACCCTCACCCCGACCCTCACCCTGACCCCGACCCTCACCCTGACCCCGACCCTAACCCTCACCCTGACCCTCACCCTCACCCCGACCCTGACCCTGACCCTCACCCTGACCCTGACCCTGACCCTAACCCTGACCCTCACCCTGACCCTGACCCTAACCCTGACCCTCACCCCGACCCTCACCCTGACCCCGACCCTAACCCTCACCCTGACCCTCACCCTCACCCCGACCCTCACCCTGACCCTAACCCTGACCCCGACCCTCACCCTGACCCTCACCCTGACCCTAACCCTCACCCTCACCCTCACCCTGACCCTGACCCTGACCCTGACCCTCACCCCGACCCTCACCCTGACCCTGACCCTCACCCTCACCCCGACCCTCACCCTGACCCTAACCCTGACCCCGACCCTCACCCTGACCCTCACCCTGACCCTAACCCTCACCCTCACCCTCACCCTCACCCTGACCCTGACCCTGACCCTCACCCCGACCCTCACCCTGACCCTGACCCTGACCCTAACCCTGACCCTGACCCCGACCCTCACCCTGACCCTCACCCTGACCCTCACCCTGACCCTCACCCTGACCCTGACCCTCACCCTCACCCTGACCCTCACCCTCACCCTGACCCTCACCCTCACCCTCACCCTGACCCTGACCCTCACCCTGACCCTCACCCTGACCCTCACCCTGACCCTCACCCTCACCCTCACCCTCACCCTGACCCTGACCCTGACCCTCACCCTCACCCTCACCCTTGGCCATCACTGGGCATTGATAACCAATGGGATTTTGGTTATTAATAAGATCTCATCATCTTGTTTGTTATTAAATTACTTAAAGGAGTAGGATGAGTTAGGCTCACAGTTTACTTTCTGTCTGTCGACGCCTAGAGCTTCTTTACAGACGAGGAGATCAACATCTTCAAGAAGATCAAGTTCTACTTGGAGGACAACTGGAACAAGTGTGACATGGTGGCCATCTCCCTGTTCGTGGTGGGGCTGTCCTGCAGGTAGGGCCGCCTTCTGGGTCCCTGGGAACAACAGGGGTCATCACTAGAAGGGCTTTAGAGCGCCTGGACCAGTCCCTCCTGACAGAGGTGTGATAGCAGGGTCAACACACGTGGACCTCATGACATTAATTATGGCACTGGACACAAACAGAGTCCTAATTAACCAAACGGGCTTCAGTTGGTTCCTACCGTTACACCTCTGTGACAAAGGCTGAGAACAAAGTGAATAAACGCCTTGGGAGAACATAAATGAAGTGTAAAGAGTTCCCAGATCCGTTGTGTTGTTGCAGGATGTCCTCAAACACCTACGAGGCGGGCAGGACCGTGCTGGCCCTGGACTTCATGGTCTTCACCCTCAGGCTCATCCACATCTTCGCCATCCACAAGCAGCTCGGGCCCAAGATCATCATCGTGGAACGAATGGTGGGGGGGGGGGGGGGGGAGAGAGAGAGGGAGAGAGAGAGGGAGAGAGAGAGAGAGAGAGAGAGAGAGAGAGAGAGACTGACTTTATTAATGGTGATGGTTAATGTATGTGTTACATCAGTGAACTCTGAGCATCTAGTTAGTCTACCTCAGAGGTCTTCAACAGGGGGTCCGCTTGATTAGACACTTTTTTCTGAAAATTTTTCCACAAATTGAACCGTCTTTAACTACACATTAACATGAATCCAACACTCTAGCCGCGTTTACATGGACACTTTTGATCCGATTTCTAATCGGAATTGATCTATTCCTATCATGCGATCCAAATGTACTATATATATATGGCATTTACGGTCTCGCGCGCACACCTGACACATCTGGACTGGCTGCGACATTTTTTCTGTATTTGATGAAAGCCCAGCAGGAGAGAGCTGTTCTCTGCCTGCTTCTTCAATTAAGAGGAAGGACAGCACAGCAACGTCCGTTTCTCGTCCTGTGTTTATATCTACTCCCTCTCGGCTCCGCCGCAAACAATGCGTATTTGGATGAGAGTGTGCAGCGAAGACTGTTGGGAGAGAGAGAGTGCTGTTATGTAAGGGACAATGTACAGAACGCCGGTCATTATCGGGAAAATAAGCGATCAGTAGAGATATATTCAGCCAAAGACGTTGACGTCGCTTAGCAACCGGACAGGCTGGGGTTGATAAGTTGTGACTACCGGACTACTCGCGGAGTAAAAGAAAGACACTAACAAACATCACTAATTTTCGTTTCCACATTTATGTTATAAAAATTAAAAAAATTAAATTAAATTAAAAATTTGATGCATGATGACATGCAATTGATAGACATTGTTGGTCTTGGCAGGCATCAGTTTATTATGTTCTGTTTATGAATGGCAGTGGCATGGCCACCCTACTCACTGTACCTTGCACATGTTTAAAAAGAAAACATGAATATATGAACCTGTGTATTTTAATATCTTAGTATTGAGTGCAAAATAACACGGTACATTTATACATGGCACTATAGGACCAGTTTAATATCAAACACAATTTTATACAATGCATAAGTAGGGGGTCCCCGCTCCATCTCTCCATCAGTTTGGGGGTCCTTGGCCTGGAGGACGTTGAAGACCCCTGGTCTACCTAGTTTATAAAACACAAGCAGAGTGAGGAGAGTTCCAGACCCAGACAGACCCTCACACCTCCAGCCTCTGAACCCCATCTCTGTCTCCGTGTCTCCAGATGAAGGATGTGTTCTTCTTCCTCTTCTTCCTGAGCGTGTGGATGATAGCGTATGGCGTGGCCACCCAGGCCCTGCTGCACCCTAACGACCCCCGCATCGACTGGGTGTTCCGCCGGGCTCTGTACCGCCCCTACCTTCACATCTTCGGACAGATCCCCCTGGAGGAGATAGATGGTGAGGCCCGGCCGGATGAGAATGGATTTTCCATTACTCCCTGAGGAAGGAGGTTCCTGCTCCGGCCCCAGGGATATCTCTCTCTGTCCGTCCGCCCATCCATCCCTCTAGATGGATGGGCGGCCATTTTCTCCTATCTCAAATGAAGATGAAAGGTCCCAGCCGCTGTAAGGCGATGATGGTGTAAGGGGATGACGGACCCTTTCCTGTCCTCGTAGGCCAGGAGTCACAACACCACCGCTGCTGCTGCTAGATGTCTGCTACTCTATGACGAGTGCAGATAGGACCCCCCCCCGGGCCCTGAGAGGCAGACCCTCATTAGTGCTGGCAGCGCCCCCTGGGGACGGCTCCACTAACGCTGGTTCTTGTCCCCCCCCCCGGTGTTGACGAGGGCAGCGGCCCGCATGCCGGACATCAACTGCACCGACGTCCCCGAGGAGATCATCATGGGCACCCTGCCGCCCTGCCCCAACATCTACGCCAACTGGCTGGTCATCCTGCTGCTGGTCATCTTCCTCCTGGTCACCAACGTGCTGCTGCTCAACCTCCTCATCGCCATGTTCAGGTCAGCCGCGCCCACACCGGCGGTCAAACCGTGAGCGCACGCCAGATGTTTACTAGACCACGCGTGAGGGAGGGTCAGAGAGACCAGAGCAGGCGTTCCCGTGGCCGTGGAGAGGGAAGACATGTCCAGAAACAAAGCCCTCTGCTTCCCTTCAATGGTGAAAAAGGTTCAGATCAAAGAATTAGTCGGCTTTAAATTATAATTGATGGTAGAATCGTTTTGCCGTTATGTATTATGTACAAATACCCTGGAAATGCAGAGTTCTCACGAGGGCAGAATTTGAATTTACTCAGCGAGTCACGGGGAACGAGAAAAATACTCACTCCCCGATTCCCCTAGCCCAGACCATCAACCAATCACATCGGTGGACCCTTGCCCATTCTTCTGATTGGTCGTAGTGTTAGTGTGACCTGCAGGGTAGTAGCTTGAACCTGCATTAAGTGTCTTGACATCTGGAACCATTCCCTCCACCGTGTGTACCATCTATGATACTGACCTCTGAACACTCCACCTCCACCCTCCTCTCCCCCCAGCTACACCTTCCAGGTGGTGCAGGAGCACACCGACATCTACTGGAAGTACCAGCGCTACCACCTCATCGTGGAGTACCACAGCCGGCCTGCGCTGGCCCCGCCCTTCATCATCATCAGCCACCTGTCCCAGCTGCTGCTCAGCGTGGTGAAGAGGACCGAGCCCAAGCAGGAGCACCTGGGTACGAGAGGCGCACCTTCAACACGCTGCGTTCAGAGAACCAGTCCCTGTAGCGCCCCCCGGTGGCCCACCTTCAACACGCTGCGTTCAGAGAACCAGTCCCTGTAGCGCCCCCCGGTGGCCCACCTTCAACACGCTGCGTTCAGAGAACCAGTCCCTGTAGCGCCCCCCGGTGGCCCACCTTCAACACGCTGCGTTCAGAGAACCAGTCCCTGTAGCGCCCCCCGGTGGCCCACCTTCAACACGCTGCGTTCAGAGAACCAGTCCCTGTAGCGCCCCCCGGTGGCCCACCTTCAACACGCTGCGTTCAGAGAACCAGTCCCTGTAGCGCCCCCCGGTGGCCCACCTTCAACACGCTGCGTTCAGAGAACCAGTCCCTGTAGCGCCCCCCGGTGGCCCACCTTCAACACGCTGCGTTCAGAGAACCAGTCCCTGTAGCGCCCCCCGGTGGCCCACCTTCAACACGCTGCGTTCAGAGAACCAGTCCCTGTAGCGCCCCCCGGTGGCCCACCTTCAACACGCTGCGTTCAGAGAACCAGTCCCTGTAGCGCCCCCCGGTGGCCCACCTTCAACACGCTGCGTTCAGAGAACCAGTCCCTGTAGCGCCCCCCGGTGGCCCACCTTCAACACGCTGCGTTCAGAGAACCAGTCCCTGTAGCGCCCCCCGGTGGCCCACCTTCAACACGCTGCGTTCAGAGAACCAGTCCCTGTAGCGCCCCCCGGTGGCCCACCTTCAACACGCTGCGTTCAGAGAACCAGTCCCTGTAGCGCCCCCTAGTGGCCCACCTTCAACACGCTGCGTTCAGAGAACCAGTCAGTTAGAAACAGCCTAAGTGCAACGAACACGCCGGGGAAAGTTGTCTGTATGCCATTTTTTCGGATTATTTGAAGCATCTCCTCAGGTGAACGGGTTGCCTCCTCCCGCACAAAGTTTTTGAACTGAAGTACCGGTAGTTCATCGCTAAAGCTGTTGTCAAGATCGTCTGGATATGTGGAGGAGAGCGCAGCTGCACGTTTACGCACACTATCACTGTCAATGTCCGTATCGAACAACACACCAAACAGGCCGTTTAGCTCCCTGTATGCGTCAGTGCGCTTCGCTAGACATGACAGCAACCTGTCAATGATCACAGTGTAGCATTCCACTTTGAACGGATCACTCCCGGTAAGCACTGTATCATTCTCCGTTGACTCATCTGCGAACGCTTTTCTCTTTCTCCCCCGCTGCGTCTCATGGTGATCTCTCCTGTCCATTTTTGAATTTTTTGTTTACATATAATTTCGCGCCACTGCCGCTGCGTTATTGTGGACTCGTCCATGATGGGGGGAGGGGGGCCCTACACCCAGGGCCCCCTATTTTTTTTATTAATAATCCTATCAGTGGATCATTTTGTATGTGTTTTTATCTCTACTAGTATATTATGCTGATAAAAAATATTTAAAATATAACAAAAATAGGTTAAGGCTTTAGTCATTGTCCTGATCATTTGGTGCCCCCCATTGGCTCAATTTGGCTGGTGCCCCAGGGCACTCGCCCGACTGTATTTATGGATAATCCGGCCTTGCTTATACACGCTGCGTTCAGAGAACCAGTCCCTGTAGCGCCCCCTGTGGGCTCACCTTATACATGCTGCGTTCAGAGAACCAGTCCCTGTAGCGCCCCCTGTGGGCTCACCTTCAACACGCTGCGTTCAGAGAACCAGTCCCTGTAGCGCCCCCCTGTGGGCTCACCTTATACACGCTGCGTTCAGAGAACCAGTCCCTGTAGCGCCCCCTGTGGGCTCACCTTATACAACACCCTCTCTCCCCCCCCCTCCCCCTCCCCCTCTCTCTCCTCCCCCTCCCCCTCCCCCTCTCTCTCCTCCCCCTCTCTCTCCTCCCCCTCCCCCCCCCAGAGAGGGAGCTCCCGGCCGGCCTGGACCAGCGGCTGATGACCTGGGAGACGGTCCAGAAGGAGAACTACCTCGCCCACCAGGAGTGCCGACTGCTGGAGAGCAGCGAGGAGCGCCTCCGGAGCACCTCCTCCAAGTAATGCTGCTCCTCCTCCTCCACCCAAAACCTCCTCCACCTAGCACCACCTCCTCCTCCACCTAACACCACCTCCTCCTCCACCTAGCACCACCTCCTCCAAGTAATGCTGCTCCTCCTCCTCCTCCTCCTCCTCCACCCACCTCCTCCTCCACCTAGCACCACCTCCTCCTCCACCTAGCACCACCACCTCCTCCACCTAACACCACCTCCTCCACCTAACACCACCTCATCCACCTAACACCACCACCTCCACCTAACACCACCTCCTCCACCTAACACCACCTCCTCCTCCACCTAGCACCACTTCCTCCACCTAGCACCACCTCCTCCTCCACCACCTCCTCCTCCACCTAGCACCACCTCCTCCACCTAACACCACCACCTCCACCTCCTCCTCCACCTAACACCACCTCCTCCTCCACCTAACACCACCTCCTCCTCCACCTAACACCACCTCCTCCTCCACCTAACACCACCCCCTCCTCCACCTAAAACCACCTCCTCCACCTAACACCACCTCCTCCTTCACCTAACACCACCTCCTCCTCCACCTAGCACCACCACCTCCTCCACCTAGCACCACCTCCTCCACCTAACACCACCTCCTCCTCCACCTAACACCACCTCCTCCTCCACCTAACACCACCCCCTCCAACCACCTCCTGACCTGAGGCCTGTCCCTCTGACCTGAGGCCTGTCCCTCTGACCTTTGACCTGTGACCTGCCCCTCAGGGTGCAGAGCCTGCTGAGGATGGCCGGGGGCTTCAAGGACCAGGAGAAGAGGATGGTGAGCGTTGAAGCCCAGGTGAGAGGAAGCTCCGGACTGAAGGGGTCCCAGGGGGGGGGGGGGGGGGGGGGCTGTTCAGTCCAACCTCCGGACTGAAGGGGCCCCGGGGGGGGGGGCTGTTCAGTCCAACCTCCGGACTGAAGGGGCCCCGGGGGGCGGGGCTGTTCGCCCACAGGTAGCGGAGTCTCTGGGGTTCAGTGTTCTCTGGGGTTCAGTGTTCTCTGGGGTTCAGTGTTCTTTGTTCTCAGTGTTCTCTGTGTTCAGTGTTCTCTGGGGTTCAGTGTTCTCTGGGGTTCAGTGTTCTCTGTGTTCAGTGTTCTCTGGGGTTCAGTGTTCTGGGGTTCAGTGTTCTCTGTGTTCAGTGTTCTCTGGGGTTCAGTGTTCTCTGGGGTTCAGTGTTCTCTGGGGTTCAGTGTTCTGGGGTTCAGTGTTCTGGGGTTCAGTGTTCTCTGGGGTTCAGTGTTCTCTGGGGTTCAGTGTTCTCTGGGGTTCAGTGTTCTCTGTCCTCCAGGTGCGGTACTGCGGTGAGGTTCTGTCCTGGTTGGCCGAGTGCTTCGCTCAGAGCACCCTGAAGTGTGGCCGGGACGCCCCCAAGTCTCCCAGTGAGTCAGTCCTCCTCACCAGTACCATACTGACCTAACCTACTGGGAGACCGGCTGATAACCAGTACCATACTGACCTAACCTACTGGGAGACCGGCTGATAACCAGTACCATACTGACCTAACCTACTGGGAGACCGGCTGATAACCAGTACCATACTGACCTAACCTACTGGGAGACCGGCTGATAACCAGTACCATACTGACCTAACCTACTGGGAGACCGGCTGATAACCAGTACCATACTGACCTAACCTACTGGGAGACCGGCTGATAACCAGTACCATACTGACCTAACCTACTGGGAGACCGGCTGATAACCAGTACCATACTGACCTAACCTACTGGGAGACCGGCTGATAACCAGTACCATACTGACCTAACCTACTGGGAGACCGGCTGATAACCAGTACCATACTGACCTAACCTACTGGGAGACCGGCTGATAACCAGTACCATACTGACCTAACCTACTGGGAGACCGGCTGATAACCAGTACCATACTGACCTAACCTACTGGGAGACCGGCTGATAACCAGTACCATACTGACCTAACCTACTGGGAGACCGGCTGATAACCAGTACCATACTGACCTAACCTACTGGGAGACCGGCTGATAACCAGTACCATACTGACCTAACCTACTGGGAGACCGGCTGATAACCAGTACCATACTGACCTAACCTACTGGGAGACCGGCTGATAACCAGTACCATACTGACCTAACCTACTGGGAGACCAGCTGATAACCAGTACCATACTGACCTAACCTACTGGGAGACCGGCTGATAACCAGTACCATACTGACCTAACCTACTGGGAGACCGGCTGATAACCAGTACCATACTGACCTAACCTACTGGGAGACCGGCTGATAACCAGTACCATACTGACCTAACCTACTGGGAGACCGGCTGATAACCAGTACCATACTGACCTAACCTACTGGGAGACCAGCTGATAACCAGTACCATACTGACCTAACCTACTGGGAGACCGGCTGATAACCAGTACCATACTGACCTAACCTACTGGGAGACCGGCTGATAACCAGTACCATACTGACCTAACCTACTGGGAGACCGGCTGATAACCAGTACCATACTGACCTAACCTACTGGGAGACCGGCTGATAACCAGTACCATACTGACCTAACCTACTGGGAGACCGGCTGATAACCAGTACCATACTCCCACCTGACACTTGGTTCTCTGAACCCGCTGACTGGACCGACGGCCATGTTCTGTTCCACCTCCTCCTGACTGATGTTATTGTAGCTCGTTTTGGATAAAGCGTCTCCTTAATGCCCTACATCTAGAACTAAAGCAGGTGCTAACTATAGCCGTTGTTGCCGCTGCAGTGTCGTTGCCAGGAGCCCAGGCGGGGGGGGGCAGAGGCCGGCCCCAGGCCGCTGGAGAGGAGGAGGCCGAGGCCGCCGGGCCCCGGGCCAGACAGCAGGAGGCCGAGGCCGCCGGGCCCCGGGCCAGACAGCAGGGCTACGGGGCCAACAAGAAGTTCCCGTACATCGATGAGGAGAAGCGCTAGATGGAAGGACACCAGGAGATCCAACGTGCGTTTGCTCATTTCCATACAGGATATCAATTCAGATAAAGACAAATACAATACTTTAGAAAACACTTTTAAATTGAGTCAGTACCAAATGTTTCAAAGCTTTTCCCTTTCACTTGAGGTGAAGACCCACCTTAGCAGAGACACGATTAAAATGTTTTCACTACACTAGTGGTGTTTATTATTCAGTTCTTCTTTTATTAGCACAATGTCAACTGTGATTTTTCAAAGCTGTGGTCAAAAAAAGATGATTCATCCTGTGGCTTGGATTCATCAGAATGAAAGAGTTGGCCTTCTTAACATGGAGCTGCGAGATTGGGTTGACAGCTGATGATTAAAAGCAACAAAGCACAAACAAATCATCACCATATGGTGGTCCACTGGCCGCCATGGGCCGGTCGGGTGGCAGACCACCTCCTGGGGTTCGACTGCGCGCGTCTTCTCCAAGTCTGAGTCTCATCGTCCACCACAAACACACAGCTCCACAAACACAGTGCTGCTCCACAACACACAACCAGCGGATGAAGGCACTAAATATGCAGTCGTTTTCTGTACACAAAATGTCCAAAAGCATTATTGGTTTATCGAAAAAAAAAAGTGTTGATAATGTCTCGGTAAAACAGTGGATTAAAAAGTAGATGTAACAAAGTGTAATAAACCATAAAACATGGCTGAAACAAGAATAGGAGATCTGGCCTACAGGTGATCTTCTGCCAGAGGTGGGCAGTGTTCAGAAGAAGGTCCAGAAGGAACATCACTCTTATATAATAAAAGTCGCACATTCTAGATAATACAAGTATGATTCTCTCTCTTCAGTCTCTTCTTGGTCTGAGTCACAAACGCTTCTTTGACCTCAGAGTTGGAGTGAGATGCTCTTACCTTCCGTTATTCCCTAACAATTTACACTTTTGAGATTTGAGTTGAATACATCTCTTCCACAATACCTGAACTAATAGAAAACAGCTCTGAAGATATGTAGATGACCATAAAGCTTAACAAGACCAGAAATCAAAACTATTGTTGTAGAAACCCATCATTTTGTTTGTTCTTGATCCAGCATTTACCAACAACCAAGTCTTCTGACCAATCGTGTTGTCGTACCGCTAGTCGGCATGTCTGTACAGACTCAATGTAATGTTAACCAACACGGCAAATCAGTTCCCGTTAGCACATCTTAAAGTGGAGTGACATTGAAGTGTCCAGAACCGTAAGCTAACCGTAATGATACCTGACTGAAAATAAGCAGCACAAAGAAATTGTGTTTTTCTCAGATGGGTTCAGGATGCCAGGCTTGTGTGTGTGTGTGTGTGTGTGTGTGTGTGTGTGTGTGTGTGTGTGTGTGTGTGTGTGTGTGTGTGTGTGTGTGTGTGTGTGTGTGTGTGTGTGTGTGTGTGTGTGTGTAGTAGCAATAACAAGGCACACACAGCTCTTATATGACAGATGAATACATGATTACATCACCTTCTTGTATCTGACTATAGGTGAATAATTTTATAGCCAAAGGAAGGTTTTAAATTAGAGGAATTGACTCCTAATTACTTAGCCGTGAAAGTAGTCATAAAGAAATTGAAAATATAAAATCCCACAATTTCATAACAGCCTAGAGAATGTGAACAATCCCATCGCCCTGAACCCCTCTGGGCCTCGTCTGGGCCCAGAGTCCCTCTGAGGGCCCCCCCCCCTGAGGGGCCCCTGAACCCCTCCAAGCCCAGTCTCCCCTAGACGTCCTCGTTGCCCCGGGCCCCCTAGACGCCCCGGGCCCCCTACACGTCCTCGGGGCCCCTACACGTCCCGGGGCCCCTAGACCCCCCAGAGCCCCCTTGGCGTCCTCGGGGCCCCTACACGTCCCGGGGCCCCTAGACCCCCCAGAGCCCCCTTGGCGTCCTCGGGGCCCCTAAACGTCCCGGGGCCCCTGGGCGTCCTCGGGGCCCCTAGACGTCCCGGGGCCCCTAGACGTCCCGGGGCCCCGGGGGGTCCTCGGGGCCCCGGGGGGTCATGGCGGCGCCCTCGCGGCGCAGCACGGCGTCGAAGCGCAGCCCGACCTCGCAGCGCACCATCAGGGTGTCGTCCTTGACGTAGGCGCGCTGCTGCAGCTGGTTGAGGTGCAGGAAGGTGACGTAGCCGAAGCCCTTGGGGTTGCGCGGGATGGTGGGCCTCTGGAAGGCCTGCAGGTCGGGCTTGGTGTCCATCTCCTCCATGTGGTGCTGGCCCTCGGCGCCCTGGTCCAGCACCGCCAGCCGGATGGTGCCCTGGAAGGGCCAGCTCAGCTGGGCGTCGTACACCCCCTGCATGGTGTGCACGAACAGGGAGATGAAGTTGGAGCAGCGTGGGGCGTTGGGCGCCTGCAGGTGCAGCCTGAGGCAGAGCTTGTAGCCGGGCCGGCCCGTGTAGAAGCAGGGGCTGTGTTCCACCACCGGCACCCCCTGCTCCTGGTTCCGCAGCAGCGCCGAGAACCCCCGCAGCCGCCACACGAAGATCCCCTGGCACTGCTGCGCCTCCAGCTCCTTCACCGTCTCCTCCAGCACGGCCACCCGCCGACGCAGCTCCGCCAGCTGCCCGCCCTGCAGGGGGCGCACACCAGGGCCGTCAGACTGGAGCCGTCTGAGGCTGCACCTGCTCTGAGGGGCTAGGGTTACCTGCGTCTGAGGGGCTAGGGTTACCTGCTCTGAGGGGCTAGGGTTACCTGTCTCTGAGGGGCTAGGGTTACCTGCTCTGAGGGGCTAGGGTTACCTGTCTCTGAGGGGCTAGGGTTACCTGCTCTGAGGGGCTAGGGTTACCTGCTCTGAGGGGCTAGGGTTACCTGTCTCTGAGGGGCTAGGGTGACCTGCTCTGAGGGGCTAGGGTTACCTGCTCTGAGGGGCTAGGGTGACCTGCTCTGAGGGGCTAGGGTTACCTGCTCTGAGGGGCTAGGGTGACCTGCTCTGAGGGGCTAGGGTTACCTGCGTCTCCTTCCCGATGACCAGCTCTCTCAGCTGGTGGTCCTGTGTCACCAGGCGTCCGTCCATCTCCCGGAGCGTCTGGCTGACCTCGCTGCTCTGGCAGGAGGCGGCGCCGCTGGCCCCGCTCCACATGGAGGACCCCCGGGGGCCGCAGGGGCCCGGGGGGGGCCCCGCCGCCCCCTGGTCCTCTGAGGACGAGCAGGACGCCCCCGGCAGCCACAGCGATTTGGGCGCGGTCTCGCCCAGGCTCATGCTGCGCACAAACTCGGCCATGTAGCGCATGTGCATCTGGGTGAACTCCTGCGTGTGCTGCGCCAGGTTGTGCCGCTGCATCTGAGGGACCAATCACAGCGCGTCATGAGGCTGAGGAACCAATCACAGCGCGTCATGAGGCTGCACCCTGAGGTCTGCTTCTTACCCGCTCCTGGCAGCCGAAGGTGCTGAAGGTGCAGGCGATGGGCGCTTTGGGGCAGTCGGTGTCACAGTGAGACTCCATCTGCAACACAGCGGACATCGGTCACTGGAGCGCGCACACATCCACCACACATTACAGGGATGGGCCCACTGATGGTCCATGAAGCAGGCAGCCATGGTTTCCCCTCAGGCGTCTGAGCAGCTCCCATTAGGCCTCCTCCGTCTGTGTAACTCAGCATGTGTTTCACGTGGATGTAACGCTAGTTCTCCATTCAGCCCCACCCACCTGGTCCCTGATGAGCTCCAGCCCACAGTACTGGCACTTCACGTTGGCGAATGGACACTGCAGCTCATGAAGCTGGAAGACAAGAAGGAGACCGGAGGCTCAGGGGAGCACCTTTCATTACACATCAATCAATGAGTCAATACATCAGGCTGCTGACTTCCAGAACTCCTCTCCGCTGTCAGTGAGAGGATGTGAGGGCCCTACTGGCCCTGAAGGCAGCAGGGTGTGAGTGGATATGTGGGCCCTACTGTCCCTGAAGGCAGCAGGGTGTGAGTGGATGTGAGGGCCCTACTGGCCTGAAGGCAGCAGGGTGTGAGTGGATATGTGGGCCCTACTGTCCCTGAAGGCAGCAGGGTGTGAGTGGATATGTGGGCCCTATTGGCCTGAAGGCAGCAGGGTGTGAGTGGATGTGAGGGCCCTACTGGCCTGAAGGCAGCAGGGTGTGAGTGGATGTGAGGGCCCTACTGGCCTGAAGGCAGCAGGGTGTGAGTGGATGTGAGGGCCCTACTGTCCCTGAAGGCAGCAGGGTGTGAGTGGATGTGAGGGCCCTACTGGCCTGAAGGCAGCAGGGTGTGAGTGGATGTGAGGGCCCTACTGGCCTGAAGGCAGCAGGGTGTGAGTGGATGTGAGGGCCCTACTGGCCTGAAGGCAGCAGGGTGTGAGTGGATGTGAGGGCCCTACTGTCCCTGAAGGCAGCAGGGTGTGAGTGGATGTGAGGGCCCTACTGGCCTGAAGGCAGCAGGGTGTGAGTGGATGTGAGGGCCCTACTGGCCTGAAGGCAGCAGGGTGTGAGTGGATGTGAGGGCCCTACTGGCCTGAAGGCAGCAGGGTGTGAGTGGATGTGAGGGCCCTACTGGCCTGAAGGCAGCAGGGTGTGAGTGGATGTGTGGGCCCTACTGGCCTGAAGGATAGCAGGGTGTGTTACGCATCACAACAAACTTTGAACAAAAACATGTCTGTCTGTCTGTCTGTCTGTCTGTCTGTCTGTCTGTCTGTCTGTCTGTCTGTCTGTCTGTCTGTGCGACGTCAACGTCTTTGGGGCAGACTATTTCTCTGCTGATCAACACTATGAATGCTGGTAACAAATAAATTGTAAAAAGACACACCATGTAAAGTTATTTTGTCGTTTTGGCAAGTAGCCGTGTAATAAGCGGGATAATGTATAGAACGTCGCCGGTCATTATCGAAAATAAGCGCCTACGAAGCCCTGTTCGCCCTGTCCGGGCTTATTTTCCAGGTAATGACCGGCGTTCTATACATTATTCCTTAAATAACTGTTGTTAAAGCACAGCTGTGCTTCGTTGTGCAAAAAAACAAAAACTAAACCTAAATAAATGGTTGATGGTGAATACTTGTGGCGTTAAGTTAAAACTACACACTTTACCCGTTTTGTTCAAAATATCGTTATAATGTCGTATATCGCCATTCAAACAAAAAAGATGGAGATCTGAGTTTTGGTCCAACGGCCCGGCAGCAGGGGGTGAGAGGTGGTACCTGCTGCTCCTCGTAGACGAAGCTGGCCACGCAGTCAGGGCAGGAGACCAGGCGGCGGAGGCACTGCAGGGTGGCGTGCTCCTCCAAGCTGCTCTTCAGCACCGCCTGCTGGCAGTGGGGGCACAGCAGGGTGGCGAAGGGACACTGGCCCACGTGGGTCTGGAGGGGCGCATGGAGGACACCAGGTCAGCTGTTGGACTAGACTGCTCCAAAACACAACATTGTTTCTAGAAGATATTCTTGTCTGCTTAAAAAACGTGCTGCAGGCAAGAGTGGAGCCCCATTATTCGAGTGTAATTAGTTAGAAATGATAAAGCCATCAGTCAGCTATTAGAGTGAAAGGCGCTGTGAGAATATGAGAGTGCCTGCACATGCCTCGGCATGAGAGCTTTTCGATTGGTTGACATTAGGTCTGAATGAGCCGCTCCAGGCTTCTCTCTGACCAATCAAAGCATGTCTTCCCTTTCTTTTAGTAAAAGCTAGCTCTGTTCTGCTCCCTCTCTTAACTCATATGTACACCAGCTTGTTGTCACTTCAGTTCATACTGGTTCAGACTGGTTCATACTGGTTCATACTGGTTCAGACTGGTTCAGACTGGTTCAGACTGGTTCATACTGGTTCAGACTGGTTCAGCGCTTCTACCTCCAGATGCCTGAGCTCCATCTTGTGTTTGCAGCCGGCGTTGGGACAGCGAACCGTGAGGGACAGGATCTCCCTTTTGGCAAAGTTATCAGGAAAGAGCTGCTCCTCTGAGAGCATCTCGTTGTCCACGGGACAGCGCTGGCCGGTGTCGCTGCAGGTGGAGGAACGCATCATCGTTAGAACGCATCATCGTTAGAGCGCATCATCGTTAGAGCGCATCATCGTTAGAGCGCATCATCGTTAGAGCGCATCATCGTTAGAGCGCATCATTCAACTGAACAAACGAGTTCCTCATGAGGACGGATCTGTGTGAGGAACAAATCCAGTTAGTATTTGATTTACACAAGGTATCATTTACTTTGTATTGTTTGTTGTAGGAATCAGAACTTTTGTTTAATCACCTTAATCTGTTACAATTTAAAAGCTATCTATTATTATTACTACCTTATCATAGCATAGTATCACATAGTATGATAATGAGAATCTATAGAACTATAGCGACAAGTCAGCTAGAAACTACTACTAGTACATTCTGATGTTGATTATTGTGCACATATAGACCTGTAATTTCCTGCTGCTGTTTGTCCAATACTCTGTTAAGACGTAGAACAGCCTGTATTAGTGCTACAGTCCCTGAGGTGGTAGAGCAGCCTGTATTAGTGCTACGGCCCCTGAGGGGGTAGAGCAGCCTGTATTAGTGCTACGGCCCCTGAGGGGGTAGAGCAGCCTGTATTAGTGCTACGGCCCCTGAGGGGGTAGAGCAGCCTGTATTAGTGCTACAGTCCCTGAGGTGGTAGAGCAGCCTGTATTAGTGCTACGGCCCCTGAGGTGGTAGAGCAGCCTGTATTAGTGCTACGGCCCCTCAGGGCGGTAGAACAGCCTGTATTAGTGCTACAGTCCCTGAGGTGGTAGAGCAGCCTGTATTAGTGCTACAGTCCCTGAGGTGGTAGAGCAGCCTGTATTAGTGCTACGGCCCCTGAGGTGGTAGAGCAGCCTGTATTAGTGCTACGGCCCCTCAGGGCGGTAGAACAGCCTGTATTAGTGCTACAGTCCCTGAGGTGGTAGAGCAGCCTGTATTAGTGCTACGGCCCCTCAGGGCGGTAGAACAGCCTGTATTAGTGCTACAGTCCCTGAGGTGGTAGAGCAGCCTGTATTAGTGCTACGGCCCCTGAGGTGGTAGAGCAGCCTGTATTAGTGCTACAGTCCCTGAGGTGGTAGAACAGCCTGTATTAGTGCTACGGCCCCTGAGGTGGTAGAGCAGCCTGTATTAGTGCTACAGTCCCTGAGGTGGTAGAGCAGCCTGTATTAGTGCTACGGCCCCTGAGGTGGTAGAGCAGCCTGTATTAGTGCTACGGCCCCTCAGGGCGGTAGAACAGCCTGTATTAGTGCTACGGCCCCTCAGGGCGGTAGAACAGCCTGTATTAGTGCTACAGTCCCTGAGGTGGTAGAGCAGCCTGTATTAGTGCTACGGCCCCTGAGGTGGTAGAGCAGCCTGTATTAGTGCTACAGTCCCTGAGGTGGTAGAGCAGCCTGTATTAGTGCTACAGTCCCTGAGGTGGTAGAACAGCCTGTATTAGTGCTACAGTCCCTGAGGTGGTAGAGCAGCCTGTATTAGTGCTACGGCCCCTCAGGGCGGTAGAGCAGCCTGTATTAGTGCTACGGCCCCTCAGGGCGGTAGAACAGCCTGTATTAGTGCTACGGCCCCTGAGGTGGTAGAGCAGCCTGTATTAGTGCTACGGCCCCTCAGGGCGGTAGAACAGCCTGTATTAGTGCTACAGTCCCTGAGGGCTGTGGGCCGGGCTGAAACTCGGCCGATTCGTACCGGATGGACTTCTGGATGCAGTGCTTGCAGAAGCGGTGTCCGCAGGGCGTCTGGATGGCGTTGCGCAGTGCCATGAGGCAGATGGGGCACTCGTATTTGCTCTCGAGGGGGGGGTCGAACTCCACGTCGTAGCCCTGCAGGGGGGCGGCGGTCAGCAGGGAGGTGGGCGTGCTCCCGAACAGCGTCCCCGAGCTCTCGGACGGGCTGAGCAGCGACTCCCGCTCCTTCTCCAGCATGGCCATCGCACAGCTGGACAGCTCCCCGCCGCAGCCGCCGCGCTCCGCCTCCAGGC
Source organism: Gadus macrocephalus (assembly GCF_031168955.1). Classification (NCBI taxonomy): domain Eukaryota; kingdom Metazoa; phylum Chordata; class Actinopteri; order Gadiformes; family Gadidae; genus Gadus; species Gadus macrocephalus. Next base: position 691,521 of record NC_082395.1, on the reverse strand, counting down.
TGTCCTGCTCACTCTCGTAGAACGCAGCCATCTGCAGGAGCACAGAGCAACCAATCTAGAACCACCCGCAGGAGCACAGAGCAACCGATCTAGAGCCACCTGCAGGAGCACAGAGCAACCGACCTAGAACCACCTGCAGGAGCACAGAGCAACCGATCTAGAGCCACCTGCAGGAGCACAGAGCAACCGATCTAGAGCCACCTGCAGGGAGCACAGAGCAACCGATCTAGAGCCACCTGCAGGAGCACAGAGCAACCGACCTAGAACCACCTGCAGGAGCACAGAGCAACCGACCTAGAACCACCTGCAGGAGCACAGAGCAACCGATCTAGAGCCACCTGCAGGGAGCACAGAGCAACCGATCTAGAGCCACCTGCAGGAGCACAGAGCAACCGATCTAGAGCCACCTGCAGGAGCACAGAGCAACCGACCTAGAACCACCTGCAGGAGCACAGAGCAACCGACCTAGAACCACCTGCAGGGAGCACAGAGCAACCGATCTAGAGCCACCTGCAGGAGCACAGAGCAACCGATCTAGAGCCACCTGCAGGAGCACAGAGCAACCGATCTAGAGCCACCTGCCGGGAGCACAGATCAAGCGATCTAGAACCACCTGCAGGGAGCACAGATCAACCGATCTAGAACCACCTGCAGGGAGCACAGAGCAACCGATCTAGAACCACCTGCAGGGAGCACAGAGCAAACGATCTAGAACAGTCGGCTGATTGCCAGCCATACATAAACGCCATAAAGAGGCGCGTCGCTCCACCCGGAGGTGCACCGCCCTGGACCCCACCCTGCTACTCGTGTTATCTAACCTCAGCTCACGACCCCCATTCGGTAACAGGAGGAGGTATCTTGGGGAGTCTGTCTGAAGGTTTAGGTTAATCTGGGTAAACATGATATAACGCGATCCCCTCCATCCTGGTGGTGTTTGGGTGGAGCGTCCCCGCCTGGCGAGGCTGATGCGGAACTAACAACATCCTCACTGAAAACCAGTGTAGAAACCAGTACCGAAACCAGTACAGAAACCAGTAGAGCTACTGGCCCTGACGGTCCCCCTGACTGGTGTCCAGACTCACCTCTCCTCCTCCTAACTCCAGTTTATCGCTCCACGTTAACGCGTTTCCGTAAACTCTCACCTCACAGGAGAAGTTTTCTTTTTTGTTTCCTGATCCTCCGGACGTCACGGAGGGGAAGTCCGTTTCATATTGGTACTCAAAACATATTGGTACAGCCCATTCACATTGGTTCAGCCCATTCACATTGGTACTGCCCATTCAACTTGGAACAGCCCATTCATATTGCAACAGCCCATTAATAGACGTTGACCGCTCCAATATGGCGGCCATGCAGACTTGTCGCGAGAGATACCATGGAACCATCGCCACACGAGCTTTCCCGCGGTCGCCGAGACAACGCGGTGAGTTCCGGAAGGCCCCCTCGTGCGCCCCCGGTGGCGGGATTTTTCACGGGTCGCCGCAGCAGAGGAGACGTAAAGATGGCGGACCTCGGGAACGATTATCCCGAGTCTTCGCTCTGTCGCGTCAACGGTTCCCGAAAAACACATTTCCCCGGGAGGATCCTGACGGTTCTGTGTACCCTCCTCCTGCTGGTGGACCGCGCCGGTGCCACGACCCACTGGGTGGTCACCGAGGACGGGAAGATACAACAACAAGTACGAGCTACCGGCTAACGTAGCACTGCAGGCTAGCGGCATAACACCGACAGTTGCTAGCCGCCAACTAGCTCATCGATCTCCTCTATCCCCTCTATCTATCGTCTACCATATGCCTCCTCCGCTGTAGCTGAGCTCAGACAGGGTTCCTCTTTCATCATCACTAACATGAACATTAACTGACAGAAGGGTTTGAGTCGCTAGCCGCCGTTAGCTGTAACGTGGCTAGCGCTGTCTGACACACGTACACGTCAACAGGAGGGTGTTGAAAACGTACACGTTAACGTGAGGGTGTTGAACACTTTCACATTACGGGAGGCTGTTGAACACTTTCACGTCAATGGGAGGCTGTTGAACACGTACACGTGAGGGTGTTGAACACGGTAACGTGAAGGTGTTGAAGACGTACACGTTAACGTCAGTGGGTTTAACGTACACGGTAACGTGTGTTTTCGGTCAGGGTCTTGATGTTCACCATGACCGGGTTCAACTTCACGTTTTCCGTCCTCTGCACGTGCTCTAGGTGTCAGACCCTTACAATGTGTTATTCTAGTAAACTCCATGATCCTATCCAACACATCAGATGGTACATTTGCATCATAGTTGTCTGTTATCTCTAAATAAATCTGATGTGTGTCAACGGCCAATGATGAATGATATAATAATAAACATAATATTCTGCTACGTTTTCCTCTGGCAATGACATTAAAGGTCTCTTGTCCATCACTGACCACCTGAACCACATTGTTGCAGGTCGACTCTCCTCTGAACCTCAAGCACCCTCACGACGTGGTTATCTTCATGAGACAGGAGACCCGCGTCAACTACCTCAAGAAGCTGGAGGTGCTTTGAAACAACACAACCTAACAGACGTTCATGACAAACACACAGTACATCCAGTCATGTGTCCTGTCCTGTTATCTAACTTGTTGTTCAGCCACCAATGAGCTTTGATTGACTGCCCTGCTCTGCTTTGACACAGAAGCAACTTGTGGAGCAGAAGATCCACATCGAGGAGAACGAGGACCGGGACACGGGGCTGGAACAGAGGCACTACAAGGAGGACTCGGACTGCGTCCTGGCCAAGGTGCCTCTGGGGGACCTGGACCTCTATGACGGCACCTACATCTCCCTGGAGAGCCAGGCCATCAGGTCAGCAGGGGCCCAGCGGCCAGGCCCAGCTCCACCCTGTCCTTCACACGGGTCTCCTTCATGATTAGAAGGTTGAGTTGGCCAACAGTTGTTTACTGCTTTATGTTACCATTAATGCATTTATTTGCCTATTGTCCTCAGTCCCGAAGAGCATGTGGACTCCAGGTCAGCCCTCCCCCCCGACCTGGAGCGGCCGGACTGCAGTCAGATCTCTGAGCTGCCCTACAGCATCCACGCCTTCCAGCATCTCAGGGTGAGTGAGCCCCTGTTCTCCTCCAGACTGGGCCGTCGTTCTGCACAGACGGTTACCTTCAGCAACCTTTAAATCAACGCTCCTCCCTTTTTTTCCTCACTCTTGATTTATTAACTGACTGAGTTCCAGTTTCTTCTTGATTACAGATTTTCCATGTCTCCGTTCTGTCGATGCAGTATGGTTTATGTGCAGCAGAATGTTTATTGATGCTCAACATTGATCTCCGGCTATGTCTCCTTATTGACCCCATAATGCTCTTTGTTTGCTGGCCATCAATGAAGAACAGAGGAGGGATTTGGTCATTACCATGCATCTTTATGTTTACATTTCTGATCTAATATAGCGCTCTCTGCTCCCCATTAACGCTCTCTCTCTTTCTCTCTCTCTGTCTCTCTCTCTCTCTGTCTCTCTCTCTCTCTCTCTCTCTCTCTCTCTCTCTCTCTCTCTCTCTCTCTGTCTCTCTCTCTCTCTGTCTCTCTCTCTCTCTGTCTCTGTCTCTGTCTCTGTCTCTCTCTCTCCCTTTCTCTCTCTCTCTCTGTCTCTCTCTCTGTCTCTCTCTCTGTCTCTCTCTCTCTGTCTCTCTCCATCTCTCTCTCTCCCCCCCCCCCCCCCTCTCTCTCTCTCTCTCTCTCTCTCTCTCTCTCTCTCTCTCTCTCTCTCTCTCTCTCTCTCTCTCTCTCTCTCTCTCTCTCTCTCTCTCCCTTTCTCTCTGTCTCTCTCTCCCTCTCTCTCTCTGTCTCTCCCCCCCCCCCCCCCCTCTCTCTCTCTCTCTCTGTTCTAGGGGGTGCAGGAGAGGGTGAACCTGACCTCCCCCCTGCTGTCTAAGGACGACCCCATCTTCACCTCCCTCTCTCACAAGCTGGGCCACAGCGTGGACGAGGTCGGCCATCGCATCCACCAGGGCCTGCTGAGGGTAGGCCCGCCCCCCGCACCCCTCACCTGGGGCCCCCCGGACCCCTCACCGGGGGCCCCCTGGACCATCATGGATTACTTATTGTTCAGTGCTTTAGGCTAGAATTTAGAATCATCGACAAAACCATAATCGTTTGTCAGCATAACCCCATACCATTTTATTATAATATTTATTGCAAAACAAGGCAGTAAGAATGTGGAGCCCGGCTAGTGAGTACATGTTCAAACCTGTTAAGGCTTCTCTATCTACTTCCATTTCGTGCAAAATATTACAATTTGTACATTGGGGAAAGATTTAAACATATTGGTGTGTGTGTGTGTGTGTGTGTGTGTGTGTGTGTGTGTGTGTGTGTGTGTGTGTGTGTGTGTGTGTGTGTGTGTGTGTGTGTGTGTGTGTGTGTGTGTGTGTGTGTGTGTGTGTGTGTGTGTGTGCGCTGCAGAACTCGTCCTCCTGGGTCCTCTATAACCTGGCCTCCTTCTACTGGCGTGTGAAGAACGAGCCGCGCCGGGCGGTGGACTGTGTGGTGCGCGCCCTCCATTTCTCCCCCAGGTAGGAGCCCCCAGAGCCCCCTTCATCAGGTCCACCCCCCCACCCCCTCACCGTGGCCACACACAGCGTCCGGGCCTGGACCTATATGTTATCCATACATTTACCGTAGGGGTGTGACGGTACACGTATCGGTACTGAACCGTCACGGAACCGGTTCGGTGCGGTTACAGAGGTGGACCGCGGTGCGTAAATGTGGCGTACGTAGCGTTAATATGGCGAATGTAAAGGCTTGTTTTGCGATGCGGAATTTAAAACTTGTAGTCGGATTTCCAACCGGACCGTTTAGCTAAAGTATACTTACTCTGACTCCGTAATCCACTCAGCAGCTCTCCGTCGGGATGTCGGATACAAATGCAATTCGCCGCCCGATCTATCTTATATGTTGTCTACAAACCATGTAAGCCGTGTCGTAAATAAACTTCCAAAGCTTTTCAATTTTTTTTTACATGTTACTCCCGTATACCACAATGCAATGCGGTTGTATTTTTCCAGGGGAGAAGAAGCTGAATAACCGCGAAAACGAATACATTTACATCCGGCTTGTGTTTAGAAATGTCAACAATTTATTTGGGATTTAACATAGAATATTTAACATTCAAAATTCATTTAAAAAAACTTGAACAAGGAAATGTAACATTCAACATCAATACAACCTCCAGCCCGGTTTTTATAGATGATGTCGGCGCATCAATTCACACAAATACCCGGCGCATTTACTGAGGCAAATGACGTTTAGAAATGTTCAGCGTAGTGTCCGAATTCTCGTTCCCTATTCCCTATATAGTGTGCACTATATCATGTACACTATATAGGGAATAGGGAACGAGTTTTCGCGGTTATTCAGCTTCTTCTTCTCCCCTGGAAAAATACAACCGCATTGCATTGTGGTATACGGAGGTAACATGTAGGGAACATCGTATGTACCCTATTTTAAGTCCACTATATAGTGCCCTATATAGTGGACCACTGAGAATTCGAACACCCTACAAAATGCCGTGCACCCTATTTAGTGCACTACATCCATGATAGGGAACGATTTCGAACACAGCTCTAGTGTCCCGCTTTTCGTTTGTCTTGTCCTGCTTCTTCGCTTGTGTTCCCGCGTGCGTCAAGTACGTCTGGCGTCAAGCGCGCCCTCACGTGGACGGTTGGGGAATTACGGGTTAAAAATGCGATTAATTGCAAGTAATTTATTTTAATCGAGTAATCTCTTATCGACAATTAATCGATAATCGATTAATTGTTTGCATCCCTAATGAGCACGTAAGCTACGGGGAGGGTCTCCGACAGGCTCTCCGGCTATGGAGAGGGCTCTCTGTGTCTACCTACAGCACTTCAACGTGCACACGCATTTGAAAAGGCCCCAACCAGGCGTCACTATCAGCGTCGCTGTGGAAAAAAAAAACGAGCTGTGCAAACCCAGGTCACGACACTATTTCAACAACCGCTGTCTGGGAATTCAGAAATGCAAATGCCATAACCAAGTTTATTGGTGTTTTCATTGCTGCTTATCTACGGGTTGAGAAACAAGCAGTTATTTTTTTAATATTCCCCTTAACTATTAACCGTAACGTACCGTGACTTAAAAACAGAGGGACGTACCGAACCGTGACTTTTGTGTACCGTTACACCCCTAATTGACCGGTAGCTGCTCCGACCACCAACAAATCCGTAAGATAACAGGCAGGACTTAAAGGCCTCCCGCCTGTGTGTGCGTCTGAGGGGACCCCTCTTTGTGTTGTGTGTGTGCGTCTGAGGGGACCCCTCTTGTGTTGTGTGTGTGTGCGTCTAAGGGGACCCCTCTTGTGTTGTGTGTGTGCGTCTAAGGGGACCCCTCTTGTGTTGTGTGTGTGTGTGCATCTAAGGGGACCCCTCTTCTGTTGTGTGTGCGTCTAAGGGGACCCCTCTTGTGTTGTGTGTGCGTCTAAGGGGACCCCTCTTGTGTTGTGTGTGTGCGTCTAAGGGGCCCCCTCTTGTGTTGTGTGTGTGCGTCTAAGGGGACCCCTCTTGTGTTGTGTGTGTGCGTCTAAGGGGACCCCTCTTGTGTTGTGTGTGTGCGTCTAAGGGGACCCCTCTTGTGTTGTGTGTGTGTGCGTCTAAGGGGACCCCTCTTGTGTTGTGTGTGCGTCTAAGGGGACCCCTCTTGTGTTGTGTGTGTGCGTCTAAGGGGCCCCCTCTTGTGTTGTGTGTGTGCGTCTAAGGGGACCCCTCTTGTGTTGTGTGTGTGCTTCTAAGGGGCCCCCTCTTGTGTTGTGTGTGTGCGTCTAAGGGGCCCCCTCTTTGTGTTGTGTGTGTGCGTCTAAGGGGACCCCTCTTGTGTTGTGTGAGTGTGTCTAAGGGGCCCCCTCTTGTGTTGTGTGTGTCTAAGGGGATCCCTCTGTGTTGTGTGTGTGCGTCTAAGGGGACCCCTCGTGTGTTGTGTGCGTCTAAGGGGACCCCCCTTGTCTTGTATGTGTGTACATCTGAGGGGACCCCTCTTGTGTTGTGTTGTGTGTGCGTCTAAGGGGACCCCTCTTGTGTTGTGTGTGTGCGTCTAAGGGGACCCCCTTGTGTTGTGGTGTGTGTGCGTCTAAGGGGACCCCCCTTGTGTTGTGTTGTGTGTGCGTCTAAGGGAACCCCTCTTGTGTTGTGTTGTGTGTGTGTGTGCGTCTAAGGGAACCCCTCTTGTGTGTGTGTGCGTCTAAGGGGACCCCCCTTGTGTTGTGTGTGTGCGTCTAAGGGGACCCCCCTTGTGTTGTGTTGTGTGTGTGCGTCTAAGGGGACCCCCCTTGTGTTGTGTTGTGTGTGTGTGTCTAAGGGGACCCCCCTTGTGTTGTGTTGTGTGTGCGTCTAAGGGGACCCCCTTATGTTGTGTGTGTGTGCGTCTAAGGGGACCCCCTTGTGTTGTGTGTGTGTGTGCGTCTAAGGGGACCCCCTTGTGTTGTGTGTGTGTGTGCGTCTAAGGGGACCCCCTTGTGTTGTGTGTGTGTGTGTGTGTGTGCGTCTAAGGGGACCCCCTTGTGTTGTGTGTGTGTGTGCGTCTAAGGGGACCCCCTTGTGTTGTGTGTGTGTGCGTCTAAGGGGACCCCCTTGTGTTGTGTGTGTGTGTGTGTGTGTGTGTGTGTGTGTGCGTCTAAGGGGACCCCCTTGTGTTGTGTGTGTGTGTGCGTCTAAGGGGACCCCCTTGTGTTGTGTGTGCGTCTAAGGGGACCCCCTTGTGTGTGTGTGTGCGTCTAAGGGGACCCCCTTGTGTTGTGTGTGTGTGTGCGTCTAAGGGGACCCCCTTGTGTTGTGTGTGTGTGTGCGTCTAAGGGGACCCCCTTGTGTTGTGTGTGTGTGCGTCTAAGGGGACCCCCTTGTGTTGTGTGTGCGTCTAAGGGGACCCCCTTGTGTTGTGTGTGCGTCTAAGGGGACCCCCTTGTGTGTGTGTGTGCGTCTAAGGGGACCCCCTTGTGTTGTGTGTGTGTGTGCGTCTAAGGGGACCCCCTTGTGTTGTGTGTGCGTCTAAGGGGACCCCCCTTGTGTTGTGTGTGTGCGTCTAAGGGGACCCCCTTGTGTTGTGTGTGTGTGTGCGTCTAAGGGGACCCCCTTGTGTTGTGTGTGCGTCTAAGGGGACCCCCTTGTGTTGTGTGTGTGTGTGCGTCTAAGGGGACCCCCTTGTGTTGTGTGTGTGTGTGCGTCTAAGGGGACCCCCTTGTGTTGTGTGTGTGTGTGCGTCTAAGGGGACCCCTCTTGTGTTGTGTGTGCGTCTAAGGGGACCCCCTTGTGTTGTGTGTGTGTGTGCGTCTAAGGGGACCCCCTTGTGTTGTGTGTGTGCGTCTAAGGGGACCCCCTTGTGTTGTGTGTGTGTGTGCGTCTAAGGGGACCCCCTTGTGTTGTGTGTGTGCGTCTAAGGGGACCCCCTTGTGTTGTGTGCGCTGCAGGACCCACAGGGACGTGGCGCTGGTGAACATGGCCAACATCCTGCACCGCGCGCACTTCTCGGCCGACGCGGCGGTCCTGGCCCACGCCGCCCTGGACCTCTCCTCAGACCTGTTCACCTGCCACTACACGCTGGGCAACATCTACGCCGTAAGACCCCCCCACCACGGGCACCACCACCACCACCAGTAGCACCATGGGCACCACCACCACCACCAGTAGCACCACCACCACCACCACCACCACCAGTAGCACGATGGGCACCACTACCACCACCACCATTACTAATACCACCACCACCACCAGTAGCACCATGGGCACCACTACCACCACCAGTAGCACCATGGGCACCACTACCACCACCACCATTACTAATACCACCACCACCACCACCACCACCAGTAGCACCATGGGCACCACCACCACCACCACCATTACCACCACCACCACCACCATTACTAATACCACCACCACCAGTAGCACCATGGGCACCACCACCACCACCAGTAGCACCACCACCACCACCACCAGTAGCACCATGGGCACCACCACCACCACCAGTAGCACCACCACCACCACCAGTAGCACCACCACCACCACCACCAGTAGCACGATAGGCACCACCACCACCACCACCAGTAGCACCATGGGCACCACCACCACCACCAGTAGCACCACCACCACCACCACCACCAGTAGCACGATGGGCACCACTACCACCACCCCATTACTAATACCACCACCACCCCCATGACTAATCCCACCACCACCCCATTACTAATCCCACCACCACCCCCATGACTAATCCCACCACCACCCCCATTACTAATCCCACCACCACCCCCATGACTAATCCCACCACCACCCCCATTACTAATCCCACCACCACCCCCATGACTAATCCCACCACCACCCCCATTACTAATCCCACCACCACCCCCATTACTAATCCCACCACCACCCCCATTACTAATCCCACCACCACCCCCATGACTAATCCCACCACCACCCCCATGACTAATCCCACCACCACCCCCATTACTAATCCCACCACCACCCCCATTACTAATCCCACCACCACCCCCATGACTAATCCCACCACCACCCCATTACTAATCCCACCACCACCCCCATTACTAATCCCACCACCACCCCCATTACTAATCCCACCACCACCCCCATTACTAATCCCACCACCACCCCATTACTAATCCCACCACCACCCCATGACTAATCCCACCACCACCCCCATTACTAATCCCACCACCACCCCATTACTAATCCCACCACCACCCCATTACTAATCCCACCACCACCCCCATTACTAATCCCACCACCACCCCCATTACTAATCCCACCACCACCCCCATTACTAATCCCACCACCACCCCCATTACTAATCCCACCACCACCCCCATTACTAATCCCACCACCACCCCCATTACTAATCCCACCACCACCCCCATTACTAATCCCACCACCACCCCATTACTAATCCCACCACCACCCCATTACTAATCCCACCACCACCCCCATTACTAATCCCACCACCACCCCCATTACTAATCCCACCACCACCCCATTACTAATCCCACCACCACCCCATTACTAATCCCACCACCACCCCCATTACTAATCCCACCACCACCCCCATTACTAATCCCACCACCACCCCATTACTAATCCCACCACCACCCCCATGACTAATCCCACCACCACCCCCATGACTAATCCCACCACCACCCCCATGACTAATCCCACCACCACCCCCATTACTAATCCCACCACCACCCCCATTACTAATCCCACCACCACCCCCATTACTAATCCCACCACCACCCCCATGACTAATCCCACCACCACCCCCATTACTAATCCCACCACCACCCCCATTACTAATCCCACCACCACCCCATTACTAATCCCACCACCACCCCATTACTAATCCCACCACCACCCCCATGACTAATCCCACCACCACCCCCATGACTAATCCCACCACCACCCCCATTACTAATCCCACCACCACCCCCATTACTAATCCCACCACCACCCCATTACTAATCCCACCACCACCCCCATTACTAATCCCACCACCACCCCCATTACTAATCCCACCACCACCCCCATTACTAATCCCACCACCACCCCCATTACTAATCCCACCACCACCATTACTAATCCCACCACCACCCCCATGACTAATCCCACCACCCCCCCCATGACTAATCCCACCACCACCCCATTACTAATCCCACCACCCCCCCCATGACTAATCCCACCACCACCCCATTACTAATCCCACCACCACCCCCATTACTAATCCCACCACCACCCCCATGACTAATCCCACCACCACCACCATTACTAATCCCACCACCACCCCATTACTAATCCCACCACCACCCCCATTACTAATCCCACCACCACCCCATTACTAATCCCACCACCACCCCCATTACTAATCCCACCACCCCCATTACTAATCCCACCACCACCATTACTAATCCCACCACCACCCCCATTACTAATCCCACCACCACCCCCATTACTAATCCCACCACCACCCCCATTACTAATCCCACCACCACCCCATTACTAATCCCACCACCACCCCCATTACTAATCCCATCACCACCCCCATTACTAATCCCACCACCACCCCATTACTAATCCCACCACCACCCCCATTACTAATCCCACCACCCCCATTACTAATCCCACCACCACCCCCATGACTAATCCCACCACCACCCCATTACTAATCCCACCACCACCCCCATTACTAATCCCACCACCACCCCATTACTAATCCCACCACCACCCCCATGACTAATCCCACCACCACCCCATTACTAATCCCACCACCACCACCCCATTACTAATCCCACCACCACCCCCATGACTAATCCCACCACCACCCCCATTACTGATGACCATTGAATTCCTCAACCACCACCACAACAGATGCCCCATCCCACAGCTTCAGCTTCTTTCAGAACCACAGCACCATCACAGGCCAATGCCACCAGCAGACATGGTACTCAGACGGCCATTTAGTGAGCTTTGAGAGGCAGCTGACGTTACGAGTGACTTTGTGATGGGCGTGGCTGCGTGTGACCCTTGGTTGACCCCAGCGCTGTCCCGCTCTGCAGATGCTGGGCGAGTACAACCACTCTGTGCTGTGCTACGAGCAGGCCCTGGCGGCCCAGCCCGGCCTGGAGCAGGCCCTGCGCAGGAAGCACGCTGTGCTGTGTCAGCAGAAGCTGGAGCAGCGCCTGGAGGCCCAGCACAGGTCAGAGCGCCGCAACACCAGACCCACCAGACAGGAGACGGACCCACCAGACAGGAGACAGACCCACCAGACAGGAGACAGACCCACCAGACAGGAGACAGACCCACCAGACAGGAGACAGACCCACCAGACAGGAGACAGACCCACCAGACAGGAGACAGACCCACCAGACAGGAGACAGACGCACCAGACAGGAGACATACCCACCAGACAGGAGACAGACCCACCAGACAGGAGACAGACCCACCAGACAGGAGACATACCCACCAGACAGGAGACAGACCCACCAGACAGGAGACAGACCCACCAGACAGGAGACAGACCCACCAGACAGGAGACAGACCCACCAGACAGGAGACAGACCCACCAGACAGGAGACAGACCCACCAGACAGGAGACAGACCCACCAGACAGGAGACAGACCCACCAGACAGGAGACAGACTCACCAGACAGGAGACAGACTCACCAGACAGGAGACAGACTCACCAGACAGGAGACAGACTCACCAGACAGGAGACAGGAGACAGACCTACCAGACAGGAGACAGACCCACCAGACAGGAGACAGACTCAACAGACAGGAGACAGACTCACCAGACAGGAGACAGACTCACCAGACAGGAGACAGACTCACCAGACAGGAGACAGACTCACCAGACAGGAGACAGACCCACCAGACAGGAGACAGACCCACCAGACAGGAGACAGACCCACCAGACAGGAGACAGACCCACCAGACAGGAGACAGACTCACCAGACAGGAGACAGACCCACCAGACAGGAGCCACGGCGCCAACATCGTTCCGTCTGAATGCAGACAAAGAACAGAACTATTGAGGGGTGCGCCACGAGTCTATAGTCCTATCTCGGTACAGCTTAAAGGACTGTGGCGGATGAGCTTAAAGATATAGTAGACTTCAGAGGTCTGAAAGGTAGCCTCAGCGTATAGACTATCCAGACGGTTAAAGCACACAACGCTGACATGAGAAGGAATGAAAAGCTGTGAGGTGACGACATAAAGCCCAACCTATGATCTGTGTGTAGCACAGAGTACTACTCCTCTACTCCACACGCTAACGGGTGCACCTCCTCCCACAGGTCGCTGCAGCGGACGCTGAACGAGCTGAAGGAGTACCAGAAGCAGCACGACCACTACCTCCGCCAGCAGGAGGCGCTAGACAAACACAAGCTGCTGCAGGAAGAGCAGATCCTGCGCAACATCATCCACGAGACGCAGATGGCCAAGGAGGCCCAGCTGGGTGAGCTGCACACGCAATTAACTAGACCTGGAATCAATTAAACCTGGAATCTATTAGACCTGGAATCCATTAGACCTGGAATCCATTGGACCTGGAATCTATTAGACCTGGAATCTATTAGACCTGAAATCCATTAGACCTGGAATCAATTAGACCTGGATTCAATTAGACAGACTATCAATTAGATCTGGAACCAATACTGGTAGTCGTAGTCTTAGTTTTAGTAGTAGTTGTAGGGGTAGGGGTTGTTGGGGTCAAAAACATAATTACTTTTGTGGTGATCAAGTTCAAGTGCGGCATATTTTAGTTTTTTACCTCTCTGCTTTACTCCGAGGATGTGTATAATTGAGTTTCACTTTTTAACTTAAATTAATTACTTTTTGGAATGTTGTTTGGTCATCTGACCTCCCTGACGGCTCACAGAACCATTCATCCCTGCCTGTATTGATGTCTGACTAACCCATGTACTAACCCATGTATGACCAGCTGGTCTGTCCCTCGGGTCACACCACCAGACGGGCGTTTGACTTGCTCCTGCTTCAAGTAGTTATGACCGATCACGTTGCTGTGGGCGGGGTAGGCTGGTAACTGTAGCAACCCTCTCATTAAAGCCTTCTTCTGTAAGCCTCATCCACTCACCTGAATGAGTTTCTGTTCAGGTTAATATCTCCATTCTGGTCGCCAGCCGTAACCTCGCCCTATACAGCCTCGTTCTTCACATAGTCGGATTAGCCGCCACTATATACGATCACAGGCTCATGGAGAAACCATGTTTTCACCCTTGCACAATATCCATTCAGCCATGGCTAGAACGCTTTCAAACACAAAACATAAATAAAGAATAGGGCGTACTAAAACTACTCAAGATGTGTCTTTTTTTAATGTTCTTTCTCTGTTTCTGTCTGTCTGTCTCTCTTCCTCTCTCTGTCTTTTTCTATCTGTTTCTGTCTGTCTCTCCCTCTCCCTGTGGGTTCCCCTCTCTCTCTCTCTCTCTCTCTGGGTTCCTGTCCGTCTCGGTCTCTCTGTCTCCGTCTCTCCCTGTCTGTCTCTCTGTCTGTCTGTCTCCCTGTGAGTTCCTGTCTGTCTCTCTGTCTCCCTGTCTCTCCCTGTGGGTCTGTGTGTCTGTCTCGCTGTGGGTCCCTGTCTGTGTCTGTCTGTGTCTCGCTGTGGGTTCCTGTCTGTGTCTCCCTGTGGGTCCCTGTCTGCGTCTGTGTCTCGCTGTGGGTTCCTGTCTCCAGGGAACCACCAGATGTGTTGCCTCGGCCAGCCACAGCGACATCTCCTCTGCCCCTTTGACCTCCCTGTGCGCTATCACCGTGGGGACCTGTTTGAACACGTCCACTACGTTCAGGTGGGTGTTGGCTCACCTAGTAATACAAGTAGTACTAGTAGAACTAGTACTAGTAGAAGTAGTACTAGCAGTAGTAGTAGCAGTTCACAGTAGTAGGCGTTCCCAACGTTGTCCCTCTCCCTCCCTTCCTCCCTCCCTAGTTCGGGGAGGAGGTGTCCGTGGCCTCCAGCATGGCGCTGGTCTCCGACCGCAGCCCCAACCTCACGGCCTCCAGCCCCCAGCTCCACCCCTCCGTGTCCGGGGACCAGGACCCCGCTGTGGCCTTCTGGGGCGGCCGGCAGGGCCCCGCCCAGGTGAGACACGCCCCCCGCAGGCCCATGCTGCTGCTGCTGGCGGCTGCTGGCGGCTACAGGCTGCTGCTGGCTGCTTCAGGCTACTACTGGCTGCTACTGGCTGCTTCAGGCTGCCACTGGCTGCCACTGGCTGCTACTGGCTGCTACTGGCTGCTTCAGGCTGCTACTGGCTGCTTCAGGCTGCTTCAGGCTGCTACTGGCTGCTACTGGCTGCTACTGGCTGCTTCAGGCTGCTTCAGGCTGCTACTGGCTGCTTCAGGCTGCTTCAGGCTGCTACTGGCTGCTACTGGCTGCTACTGGCTGCTACTGGCTGCTTCAGGCTGCTACTGGCTGCTACTGGCTGCTTCAGGCTGCTTCAGGCTGCCACTGGCTGCTACTGGCTGCTTCAGGCTGCTTCAGGCTGCTACTGGCTGCTTCAGGCTGCTTTAGGCTGCTACTGGCTGCTTCAGGCTGCTTTAGGCTGCTACTGGCTGCTGCTGGCTGCCACTGGCTGCCAGGGATGAACCCTAAAGCGTGTTCTTCCTCAGGACATGCAGAGGATGCTGTGGCCTCGCAGGGCGGACTGTGCCCAGGAGTTCCCCAGCATCCCCCCGGCCCACCTGCTGCCCACCTTCTACCTCCCGCCGGAAGCCCAGGGCCTCAGGTCAGTCTGCGGCCCTCTGAGCCCTCACTGAGAGCTACTGCCATAGGTAACAGGTGTATCTGGATGTGTGTGTAGCCCAGGCCCTCTGAACCCCCACCACTAAGCGTGCAGCCCGGGGTTTGTAACATGTGGGGTGTGTGTGCAGCCCAGTGGCAGACTACCTCTACGGGAGCAGCAGTCCTCCTCAGACCACCGGCCTACCGGACTGCGGCTCTGCCTCCCAGCCCCCTCCCGCCCTGCTGCCCGCCTCCCTGGACTGGCCCCTGGAGGAGAAGCAGATGCCCGACCTGTTCGCCGCCAAGGTACGGGGCGGGCACTGGAGCACATCAGACGTAGAAGAAGGGTTGGAAACAGGGTTCTTAACGTTATCAGAGGAATTGTAATTATTATAAATATATATATTTTGACTGTGTCAGGTTTACTTGACTTATTGCATCACTCTCTTAAAACAGAAAAAACCTTGGAAATATGTTGCATAATGGCTTTGAACTGGCATTGAGAAAAGAGTTTGAATTCTATTCCTTGTGTGTGTCTAGGTGTTAATACTAGGTCCTTGTCTCCTTGTGTGTCTAGGTGTTGATCCTGTGTCCTTGTCTCCTTGTGTGTCTAGGTGTTGATCCTGTGTCCTTGTCTCCTTGTGTGTCTAGGTGTTGATCCTGTGTCCTTGTCTCCTTGTGTGTCTAGGTGTTGATCCTGTGTCCTTGTCTCCTTCTTTGTCCAGGTGTCGATCCTGTGTCCTTGTCTCCTTGTGTGTCCAGGTGTTGATCCTGTGTCCTTGTCTCCTTGTGTGTCCAGGTGTTGATCCTGTGTCCTTGTCTCCTTGTCTCCTTGTGTGTCCAGGTGTTGATTCTGTCTCCTTGTCTCCTTGTGTGTCCAGGTGTTGATCCTGTGTCCTTGTCTCCTTGTGTGTCCAGGTGTTGATCCTGTGTCCTTGTCTCCTTGTGTGTCCAGGTGTTGATCCTGTGTCCTTGTCTCCTTGTGTGTCCAGGTGTTGATCCTGTGTCCTTGTCTCCTTGTGTGTCCAGGTGTTGATTCTGTCTCCTTGTCTCCTTGTGTGTCCAGGTGTTGATCCTGTGTCCTTGTCTCCTTGTGTGTCCAGGTGTTGATCCTGTGTCCTTGTCTCCTTGTGTGTCCAGGTGTTGATCCTGTGTCCTTGTCTCCTTGTCTCCTTGTGTGTCCAGGTGTTGCAGGTGCGCAGTGGCGGCTGGTCATTGGACCAGATTGGCTCCAGAATAGCTCAATCTTTAAAGCAGGTAAGTCCGCCCGTAGGTTCACCTCAGAGATGAATCTATCTTTTGTCTAATTAATTTAATCAGGAGATGATAGATTTATATTTAAAAAAACATTTTTATCATTCTAAATATGTTGGGAATGGCGGAGCCCTCCCAGTGGCGTTCTCTGGGTATCTGTGTCTGAGCCCCCCTCTGTAGGAGTCATTCAGGTTTAATATCTGACCATCAGTGCTCCTCCCTGATTGGTCGGAGGTAGTCTGGTCCTGATTGGTGTGAGCCTGTCGAGGCCCCGCCCTCACCGCCCACTGTCCGCAGGCCAAGGCGCCGCGCTGGCTGCTGCACAACGAGGCGGCCGTCTTCTGGCGCGCCCGCGGCAACGGGAGCCGCGCCCTGCGCTGCCTGAGGCAGGCCCTGGCCGCGGCCCCGCCGGCCCACCGCCACCTGGCCCTGAGCAACGCCGCCAACCTGCTGCTGCACCACGGCCTGGCCGCGCACGCCCACACCCTGCTGCAGCACGCGCTGGAGCTCAACGCCTCCGAGGTGAGCCCCCCCCCCACCGCCTCCCTACCGCCCTCTACAGCGGCAGCACTCTGACTGGGTGGGGGGCATGTGGGTCCTCCTGGGGTCCTCCTGGGGTCCTCCTGGGGTCCTCCTGGGGTCCTCCTGGGGACCTCCTGGGGACCTCCTGGGGTCCTCCTGGGGACCTCCTGGGGACCTCCTGGGGTCCTCCTGGGGACCTCCTGGGGTCCTCCTGGGGTCTGGGTTAACCGTCATGTAAACAGCTTCCTCCACCTTCTGATTGGTCCTTTTGTTATTCCCAAGTTGACCTGAGTGCAGGTAGGGTGCAGGTAGGGGGCAGGTAGACGACGTTGGAGGAGACCCAACAGAAGGCCTAGCCTGTTGTTATCTAAAGGATCAGGGGGGGGAGGGTCCAGGTTGGGATTGCGATAGAGAAGTTTCCTGCAACATCCAGAATTCAGAGAGACTTTGCTTTAAGTATGAGTACTTTGGTAGAGCGAGACTCGATTGGACACGATAACAAACAGACCGGGATCGAGTGACAGGGAAGGTCAAAGGTTGTGATCCGTCCTATAATAATAGAACCTGAGCCTGTCCGTGGCAGAAACAAGCCCTTTTAGAGGCCGTACTCTGACAAGCTGCAGCCTTCTCCCTCGTTACTGACCCAATTCACTGAACCCGTGGTCCGCAGTCGTCCTTAGACCCTTATGATGGGAGGACCACCAGAAGCTGTCCTTACCTCTTCTCCAGTCATAACACCCCTGGGTTCTGGGCCAGTGGGGGGGCTGAGGGTGTTTCAGAGGCCCTCCTCCTGGTTCAGGGTGGAGCTGGGCTGCAGGGGTCCACCTGGAGCCCACTCCTTGACGCGGTGCTCAGGTGGTCCGTGGAGGAGAGGAGAGGCCTGATGTGGCCCCCAGACGTAGATGAACCCTCCCTAGGGACGGCTGCTCGTCATTCACTGAGAACGAGGACACAGCCGAGGATATAGAGCGCCTTCTGGAAGGGAGACCAACCACTTCAGGGGCTTAAGCAATGAAATCCACGTCGCGGGGCAGTATGTCCCTAGAAAATCCATTTCATTTTGATTAAATTCCACTTGGTCTCGGGACAAAGACTGCTTTGAATACAGGGTATTTATAGAGGTAGGCATTGATAACCTGGGCATCGGGTGCATTACTTTAAAGAATGGATCCTATTTTTATAATCTCCCCAAGTTTTGGACGTCAAATAAACATCTTGAGCCCATGGAACATCTCCTGAATCCCTTGGTCCCCCTCCACTGCCTCCCGGGGCACTCGTCTCTAATTACTGAAGCATTCTTACAGACAGAAATACTTCATTCCCTTCTCATGAAGTCGTTAAGGGTTATCAAGCACCGCATGAGATAATGATGTTACATGAAATCCTTTGAAACTCCTTCAACTCCTTCAGGCAGATTCAATTGATGGATTCTATTCGATCTCCTGTCCATATCGTCAAGCTGGTGACCAATTAGCGTCCACTAACAGGCCAAGGGGTTCAGGTGATTAGCTGACTGGGAGATGTTCTCCGGAGCAGATGTTTGGTAGGTGTCTAGCGGTCACATCCTCTGGGAGATGCACTGGTTCTTCTCACGGTCTGGATGTTGTCTCTGGCCCCAGCCCCACAGCCTGCTGAGCCTGGTGAGCGTGCATCTGGCCCAGGGCAACGTGACGGGGGCTCTGGCCCTGTTCCGCCATGCCCTGGAGGCCGGGCTGGCCCCCCCCTCCCCCCTGGAGGGCTGTGACCAGTGCCGCTCCAGCCTGCCCCTGCTGCGCTGCCTGCAGTTCTACCCCTCCCTCTACAACCTCTCCCAGCGCCAGCCCTGCCCGCGTGAGTCCGCCCCGCCGCTGCAGACACGCGCACAAACGCACACACAAACACGCACACAAACGCACACACATAAACGCACGCACACAAGCGCACGCACATAAACGCACGCACACAAACGCACGCACAAACACGAGTGCGTACACCCACATGCACAGGCACGTATCCAAACACACACGTATGCACGCAGGCGTACAGACCCTGTGATAGTAAAACCAACAGGATAGAAATGGAGCGATGCTTCCTATTTCAGCACACAGGGATCATCAGTAGGCGCTACTTGGCAGTGCTAGGGCTCAGAATATAGCTCCTTCTGCCGGTTGTTTTTGCTCTCTGTGCTGCTGCTCATGGTTGGTTGCGTCACCAGGTGGGTGCTACACACTGGTAGTGGATGAGGTGTAAGATCACACGCACACACACACAAACACACTCCAAATATGTAAGGTGCTTTGGCTGTCTTGAAAAGTGTGTATGTAAATGTAATGAATAATTATTATTATTGTTCCAGCTTTTTGCACACTATTGGCCTAGAACAAGCGACCTCATAGCTCATTAGAAGAATATAACTCCTGGTACAGCCAGGGACAGAAACATATAACACTTATGAGCCGCACTCATCCAGTTGATTGCAATCTGCAACCTCGCCACTAGATGGCAGTAAATCCTACACGTGCACCTTTAAGATCAGAGCTAATTAATTAAAAATCTCAAAATATGACTACACCGATTTCATCAGTTGATGGTGTGAGTTTGAGGCGGGTTGGTACCTGGACTGCAGTAATGGATCACATTAAGAGGAGCACAGGAGCATGGCCTGGAGGGAGGAGGAGCACAGAAACAGCTCCCCCTGCTGGGCCCTCCTGGCTGCTCAGCGCTGGAGGATCTTGACCAATAGAAGCTGAGCCTTCAGAAGGCACGCCGTCGCCAATCTCTGTGAGAGAACGAGTTCAAAGGGAGCGTCAGAATACAACACGACTATAACAAACGGAGGCATGACCGCATCCCAACGCAGCCATCAAAGGTTCAGATCTCTCCTGGTTCTCTCTTGATCCCACTAGGACTCATCATCCCAGGAGGCTGCTGGACGTTGTTGACCTAGAGGTCCCTCTCCCGCTGTGCAGTTCTAGATGCAGTAGCTCAATAAGAGCCCAATGATCCCCGCTAGAGCCAACGCCGGTGCCTGTGTTCCTTTAACTCCCGCTGCATGTTAGCTGGAGTGCGGAGGGGAGTGCTTTGAAGTGGAGACATTTGGCTGCTCAATAATTCAGGCGGCTAAAAATAGCTGCCGCCCGATTTAGAAGGCTCTATATTTTACTCACCAGAGAGCTAAATATTGCTCCCAGGCAAGACACGCAGCACAGCAACATGCTGCCAGGGTGGGTGGGTGGGTGGGTGTGTGTGTGTGTGTGTGTGTGTGTGTGTGTGTGTGTGTGTGTGTGTGTGTGTGTGTGTGTGTGTGTGTGTGTGTGTGTGTGTGTGTGTGTGTGTGTGTGTGTGTGTGTGTGTGTGTGTGTGTGTGTGTTACTAACATAGGTAAGGAGCCTCTCTCCTGAGATCAGTGCATGTAGTCCACCTGGAGACCCACCCTTACCCAATCATGCTCTCCTCCACACGGTGCATCAGAGCTCACCCAGCGAGGGTTCACATCCCATAGTGTCGGCTGACCTCATTACACATATACTCTAAATATTCATGGTATAGCATCTCAAATGGAAACATTTCCCTTTTATTGTACTCGATAAACAGCATCTGGATACTCGTATTATTTTTTTGTTCGGTAGACGTCCCTACTTCAAACACACGCGTGTTACCGAGCCGTCCTGTTGCAGTCCTCCTCAGAATTCATACCCAAAGAAATCAGTTTTAGCAGATTCCTCCATCATTCATGTGGTCTCAATCAGGTGTTTGATGAGGCTGAAACAGTGCATCTAGTTATGACCCAAGCAGCTGTGTCCCTTACTTGTTGTTAGTGTTGAGTTATTATTATTTTTGGGACAATATGAATGGAATATATATTGGAATTACAAATATTAAGTAATACGCGTCAAGTAATAATAATTCATCTTGAAATATATTTACATACTAAATTATCACATGTCTAGTCTCTATTTGAGAGATTAAATTGTATTGCATGATGACACCAATTTCGTACACTTGGCATGTATGGTGTGATGAAGTGTGATCAGGACTCCCATGTATGGTGTGATGAAGAGTGTGATCAGGACTCCCATGTATGGTGTGATGAAGAGTGATCAGGACTCCCATGTATGGTGTGATGAAGAGTGTGATCAGGACTCCCATGGTGTCATGATGAAGAGTGTGATCAGGACTCCCATGTTGTCATGATGAAGAGTGTGATCAGGACTCCCATGGTGTCATGATGAAGAGTGTGACCAGGACTCCCATGGTGTCATGATGAAGAGTGTGATCAGGACTCCCATGGTGTCATGATGAAGAGTGTGATCAGGACTCCCATGGTGTCATGATGAAGAGTGTGATCAGGACTCCCATGGTGTCATGATGAAGAGTGTGATCAGGACTCCCATGGTGTCATGATGAAGAGTGTGATCAAGACTCCCATGGTGTCATGATGATGAGTGTGATCCCTGTGTCCTGCTGCCTGTACCCTATCAGCCTGTAATGGCGTCGTTTCCCCTCTAGTGGGCGCCGTCTGCATGGCGGAGGACAGCCTGGCCATCCAGCTGGAGGAGTGGGAGAGCGGTCCGGACCCCAGCCCGGACGTGGGGGGGCTGGCCCCGGGGCCCACCGTGGAGGAGGCCCTGCTGTTTGAGAGTAAGTCCAGGGCCCGGCCTGGGGGGGGGTCTGTAGGGCCCGGTGGGAGTCTGTAGGGCCCGGTGGGGGTCTGTAGGGCCCGGTGGGGGTCTGTAGGGCCCAGTGGGGGTCTGTAGGGCCTGGTGGGGGTCTAAAGCGCCTGGTGGGGGTCTGTAGGGCCTGGTGGGGGTCTAAAGGGCCTGGTGGTGGGGGTCTAAAGGGCCTGGTGGTGGGGGTCTGTAGGGCCCGGTGGGGGTCTGTAGGGCCTGGTGGGGGTCTAAAGCGCCTGGTGGGGGTCTGTAGGGCCTGGTGGGGGTCTGTAGGGCCTGGTGGGGGTCTGTAGGGCCTGGTGCGAATTTGAATTATCCAAAAACGCGAATTTGAACGTGAAAATTAATATTAGAATGTGAAAAAACACTCCCGCGGTACAAGCGCCTCTATCTGCTTTGTGAATGAGCCTCTGTCTGTTCGCGATGTCCCTCATAATATTCAAATGTGAAAAAACACTCCCGCGGTACAAGTGTAACAGACTAGTATTGTGAAGAGCGAATGTATTTTATCCCCTCGGGGTTTCCGTACTTGGATATAGGTATTCCAGCTCTCACGCTGTGACTGGGTGACTTCTGATATGTACTAAGTAAACAAGACTATTTTCCCTTCCACACTTGTGTCATTCTTGTCATATAAATATCTAAGTGCCAACGCTCGGTTACACAAGCGCCTATCTGCTTTGTGAGTGAGCCTCTGTCTGTTCGCGATGTCCCTCATAATATTCGAATGTGAAAAAACACTCCCGCGGTACAAGCGCCTAACTGCTTTGTGAATGAGCCTCTGTCTGTTCGCGATGTCCCTCGTTTTAAAGTAAGAAAATGCCCAGCAGGAAGCCGCCGCCCTATATATAGGATATATATATATCCCACTAATTTGAACCATGGTTTTGTCGCATTATTGACATATTGACGGCAACTGCGTAAAATAGGCAACCAGATATTCGAATAGTTCGAATTCGTGATTTTTTTCCAAACGAACATTCGAATGTCATTTTTGAGCAATTTTGACAACCCTACCCCGGTCACGCTCACCTGAGGTCCCTAAGACAGCCCATAATCAGACGCGTTACACTAAGGGCACACTGAGGGTTCTGCAGCGCACCCACCCAGCCTTGGAGCGCTGTGGACCCCGCCCCAGCGCCCTCTGGTGGGGGGCGGACCACACTGTCGGGCTGACCTCTCTCCCCCCTCCAGAGGTGGTGGTGGTGGACAGCAACGGGTCGGGGGAGGCGGGGGGCCGGCCGCGGCCCCCCCCCTCGGTGGCGGGGTTCGGCCAGTCCTCCCCGGGGGCGGGCGGGGGCCGAGCGGAGGGCGAGGAGGAGTGGCAGCTGAAGGAGGACCTGATGGGGGCCTTCGAGGGGGCCCTGGACGTGGGCGGGAAGCGGGGCGACCTGCGGGGGATCCGCGTGCTGAAGAGCGACCGGGTGATGGGGGCCCGCGCCGGGGGGGGGCCCTGCTTCGGGAACTGTGAGGACGACGACGGCGCCGAGTGGGTGAGTGACTGTCAACCCCCTCCAGTCAGACCATCACCCCTACTGTCAGACCATCACCCCCTACTGTCACACCATCACCCCCTCCAGTCAGACCATCACCCCCTACTGTCACACCATCACCCCCTCCAGTCAGACCATCACCCCCTACTGTCACACCATCAACCCCTCCAGTCTGACCATCACCCCCTCCAGTCAGACATCACCCCTACTGTCAGACCATCACCCCCTCCAGTCAGACCATCACCCCTACTGTCAGACCATCACCCCCTCCAGTCAGACCATCACCCCCCTCCAGTCAGACCATCACCCCCTCCAGTCAGACCATCAACCCCTCCAGTCTGACCATCACCCCCTCCAGTCAGACCATCACCCCTACTGTCAGACCATCACCCCCTCCAGTCAGACCATCACCCCTACTGTCAGACCATCACCCCCTACTGTCAGACCATCACCCCCTACTGTCAGACCATCACCCCCTCCAGTCAGACCATCACCCCCTCCAGTCAGACCATCACCCCCTCCAGTCAGACCATCACCCCCTACTGTCAGACCATCACCCCCTCCAGTCAGACCATCACCCCCTACTGTCAGACCATCACCCCCTCCAGTCAGACCATCACCCCCTCCAGTCAGACCATCACCCCCTACTGTCAGACCATCAACCCCCTCCAGTCAGACCATCACCCCCTCCAGTCAGACCATCACCCCCTACTGTCAGACCATCAACCCCCTCCAGTCTGATCATCACCCCCTACTGTCAGACCATCACCCCCTACTGTCAGACCATCAACCCCCTCCAGTCAGACCATCACCCCCTCCAGTCAGACCATCACCCCCTCCAGTCAGACCATCAGCCCCTCCAGTCAGACCATCAGCCCCCTCCAGTCTGATCATCACCCCCTACTGTCACACCATCACCCCCTACTGTCAGACCATCACCCCCTACTGTCAGACCATCAACCCCCTCCAGTCAGACCATCACCCCCTCTAGTCAGACCATCAGCCCCTCCAGTCAGACCATCAGCCCCCTCCAGTCTGATCATCACCCCCTCTAGTCAGACCATCAGCCCCTCCAGTCAGACCATCAGCCCCCTCCAGTCTGATCATCACCCCCTCCAGTCTGATCTTTCACCCCCTCTCCTCAGATCACCTTCCAGGTGAAGCGGGTCAGGAAGTCCAAGCTGGACGGCCCGGAGGGCTCGGGAGCGGAGGACGGCCAGCAGGGGGAGCTGCTCCCCGGGGGCCACTCGGTCCTGGAGATCAGCGGGCCCACCATCCCCTCGCCCGGACCCTCAGGTGCCCGCTGCCTCCAGCCCTCACCCCCCGCCCGCTGCCTCTTAGAGGGACAGGTGGAGTCGCCTCCATCAGGCGCCTGCTGCTGCCTCTTAGAGGGACAGGTGGAGTCGCCTCCATCAGGCGCCTGCTGCTGCCTCTTAGAGGGACAGGTGGAGTCGCCTCCATCAGGCGCCCGCTGCCTCTTAGAGGGACAGGTGGAGTCGCCTCCATCAGGCGCCCGCTGCCTCTTAGAGGGACAGGTGGAGTCGCCTCCATCAGGCGCCTGCTGCTGCCTCTTAGAGGGACAGGTGGAGTCGCCTCCATCAGGCGCCTGCTGCCTCTTAGAGGGACAGGTGGCGTCGCCTCCATCAGGCGCCCGCTGCTGCCTCTTAGAGGGACAGGTGGAGTCGCCTCCATCAGGCGCCCGCTGCTGCCTCTTAGAGGGACAGGTGGAGTCGCCTCCATCAGGCGCCTGCTGCTGCCTCTTAGAGGGACAGGTGGAGTCGCCTCCATCAGGCGCCCGCTGCCTCTTAGAGGGACAGGTGGAGTCGCCTCCATCAGGCGCCTGCTGCCTCTTAGAGGGACAGGTGGAGTCGCCTCCATCAGGCGCTAGCCTCTGCTGGGGCACTAAAGGATACCGCCACGTCACAGTGCCAGGGGTGCACTGATCTCACTGCTCAGGCAGCACGCCCCCAGAGGCACTTCAGAGGCAGTCTTTAGGAACACAGTTCATCCGGTGGAGGCTGGAGAGGATTAACGGGGTCCTTGGTAATGTAGCCTTCAGCATGGTCCTCCAGCTGGTAGAGAGTCCCCTAACCCTAACCCTAACCCTAACCCTGCACGTCCCAGGGTCCATCCATAGAACAGGCCTTGGGGAGCTCGCTGGGGCAGCCCGTCCCCCACCGAGGCCCCCTCCTCTAGGGGGGAGGGCCACGCTGGGGCAGCCCGTCCCCCACCGAGGCCCCCTCCTCTAGGGGGGAGGGGGCCTCGGTGGGGCAGCCCGTCCCCCACGAGGCCCCCTCCTCTAGGGGGGAGGGCCTCGCTGGGGCAGCCCGTCCCCCACGAGGCCCCCTCCTCTAGGGGGGAGGGCCTCGCTGGGGCAGCCCGTCCCCCACCGAGGCCCCCTCCTCTAGGGGGGAGGGCCTCGCTGGGGCAGCCCGTCCCCCACGAGGCCCCCTCCTCTAGGGGGGAGGGGGCCTCGGTGGGGCAGCCCGTCCCCCACGAGGCCCCCTCCTCTAGGGGGGAGGGCCTCGCTGGGGCAGCCCGTCCCCCACCGAGGCCCCCTCCTCTAGGGGGGAGGGCCACGCTGGGGCAGCCCGTCCCCCACTGAGGACCCCTCCTCTAGGGGGGAGGGGGCCTCGGTGGGGCAGCCCGTCCCCCACCGAGGCCCCCTCCTCTAGGGGGGAGGGGGCCTCGGTGGGGCAGCCCGTCCCCCACTGAGGACCCCTCCTCTAGGGGGGAGGGGGCCTCGGTGGGGCAGCCCGTCCCCCACTGAGGACCCCTCCTCTAGGGGGGAGGGCCTCGGTGGGGCAGCCCGTCCCCCACTGAGGACCCCTCCTCTAGGGGGGAGGGCCTCGCTGGGGCAGCCCGTCCCCCACCGAGGACCCCTCCTCTAGGGGGGAGGGCCTCGCTGGGGCAGCCCGTCCCCCACCGAGGACCCCTCCTCTAGGGGGGAGGGCCTCGCTGGGGCAGCCCTCCTTTAGGGGGGAGGGCCTCGCTGGGGCAGCCCGTCCCCCACTGAGGCCCCCTCCTTTAGGGGGGAGGGTCTCGGTGGGGCACCCCTCCTCTAGGGGGGAGGGTCTCGGTGGGGCAGCCCTCCTTTAGGAGGGGGCCTCAGTGGGGCAGCCCGTCCCCCACTGAGGCCCCCTCCTTTAGGGGGGAGGGCCTCGGTGGGGCACCCCTCCTTTAAGGGAGGGCCTCGGTGGGGCAGCCCGTCCCCCACCGAGGCCCCCGACTCCTAAAGCAGCGCTGTGAGGCTCTCCCTGACTGTCTGCTCTCCGCAGGGCGCTGGCGGGACTACTCCAGCCTGGGCTGGCCGGGGCCGGAGGAGTGCCAGCGGACGCGGAGGGTGGACCTCACCACCGTGGCCAGCACCTGGCTGGCCGTGTCCGCCAAGAACATCGAGTACGTTGCTCCCCCCCCCCCCCCCCACGCTGGGGCCTTGGTGTACGGCCGGCTGACCGTCCGCCTGCTGATTCATCTTAGTATGGAGGTGTTGATTAAAGCATGAAATAATGTGTGCGTGTGTGTGTGTGTGTGCGTGTGTGTGTGTGCCTGTGCGTGTGTGCCTCTGTGTGTGTGTGCGTGTGTGCCTCTGTGTGTGCGTGTGTGCCTGTGTGTGTGTGTGTCCGCCTGTGTGTGTGTGTGTGTGTGTGTGTGTGTACCTCTGTCTGTGTGTGTGTGTGTGTGTGTGTGTGTGTGTGTACCTCTGTCTGTGTGTGTGTGTGTGCCTGTGTGTGTGTGTGTGTGCCTCTGTGTGTGTGTGCCTGTGTGTGTGTCCTCAGCATCACTGAGCACATCGACTTCGCCACCCCGCTGCAGGAGCCGGCAGCCGAGCCGCTCTGCAACGCCGCTCTGCCCTCCAGCATGCACACGCTGGACCACCTGGGGGGCGTGGCCAACAGGGCCGCCATCCACTACACCGGGGAGGTCCAGCTCAGAGAGGTAGGGGGCACTACACCGGGGGGGGGCAGTGAGGAGAGGTAGGGGGCACCACCCCGGGGGGGCCAGCTCAGAGAGGTAGGGGGTCACCACCCCGGGGGGGCCAGTTCAGAGAGGTAGGGGGTCACCACCCCGGGGGGGCCAGCTCAGAGAGGTAGGGGGCACCACCCCGGGGGGGCCAGTGAGGAGAGGTAGGGGGTCACCACCCCGGGGGGGCCAGTGAGGAGAGGTAGGGGGCACCACCCCGGGGGGGCCAGCTCAGAGAGGTAGGGGGCACCACCCCGGGGGGGCCAGCTCAGAGAGGTAGGGGGCACCACCCCGGGGGGGCCAGCTCAGAGAGGTAGGGGCACCACCCCGGGGGGGCCAGCTCAGAGAGGTAGGGGCACCACCCCGGGGGGGCCAGCTCAGAGAGGTAGGGGGCACCACCCCGGGGGGGCCAGTGAGGAGAGGTAGGGGGCACCACCCCGGGGGGCCAGTGAGGAGAGGTAGGGGGCACCACCCCGGGGGGGCCAGCTCAGAGAGGTAGGGGGCACCACCCCGGGGGGGCCAGTGAGGAGAGGTAGGGGGCACCACCCCGGGGGGGCCAGTGAGGAGAGGTAGGGGGCACCACCCCGGGGGGCCAGTGAGGAGAGGTAGGGGGCACCACCCCGGGGTGGCAGTGAGGAGAGGTAGGGGGCCAGCTCAGAGAGGTAGGGGGTCACCACCCCGGGGGGGCCAGTGAGGAGAGGTAGGGGGCACCACCCCGGGGGGGCCAGCTCAGAGAGGTAGGGGGCACCACCCCGGGGGGGCCAGTGAGGAGAGGTAGGGGGTCACCACCCCGGGGGGGTCAGTGAGGAGAGGTAGGGGGTCACCACCCCGGGGGGGCCAGCTCAGAGAGGTAGGGGGCACCACCCCGGGGGGGCCAGTGAGGAGAGGTAGGGGGCACCACCCCGGGGGGGCCAGTGAGGAGGTAGGAGGTAGGGAGGTCCAGTGAGGAGGTAGGAGGTAGGGAGGTCCAGTGAGGAGGTAGGGAGGTCCAGTGAGGAGGTAGGAGGGTCCAGTGAGGAGGTAGGGGGGTCCAGTGAGGAGGTAGGGGGTCCAGTGAGGAGGTAGGGGGGTCCAGGTAGGAGGTAGGGAGGTCCAGTGAGGAGGTAGGGAGGTCCAGTGAGGAGGTAGGGAGGTCCAGTGAGGAGAGGTAGGGAGGTCCAGTGAGGAGGTAGGGAGGTCCAGTGAGGAGGTAGGGGGGTCCAGTGAGGAGGTAGGAGGAGCACGTGGCCAATCGGCGTTTCAAGCGTGTTGGTATCCTAATGGAGAAGAGGAACGTTGTGAGGGGTCTTCATCGTCTCTCTCCGGTAGAGCTGTGTGTTTGCTCCTCACGTTCTCCCTCCGGTTCTCCTTCAGGTGCTGCAGAACCTGGGCAAAGAGAAGTTCCCCCCCCAGTCCTTCGAGCAGGTCGGCACGCGCATCGCCAAGGTGCTGGAGAAGGTACGGAGACTGAGCCGTTTGGGACGGACGGGGCTGCGGTCCCAGCATCATGTCTCTCTGCGGAGGGCCGATACCGTTCAGAAACCGTCTTCAACGACAGGAGAAGGTCCTGGTGACCGTAGAGTGACCTGTCTCACTGCTGTCTCCTCTCCTGGTGACCGTAGAGTGACCTGTCTCACTGCTGGCTCCTCTCCTGGTGACCGTAGAGTCTGACCTGTCTCACTGCTGGCTCCTCTCCTGGTGACCGTAGAGTGACCTGTCTCACTGCTGGCTCCTCTCCTGGTGACCGTAGAGTGACCTGTCTCACTGCTGGCTCCTCTCCTGGTGACCGTAGAGTGACCTGTCTCACTGCTGGCTCCTCTCCTGGTGACAGTAGAGTGACCTGTCTCACTGCTGGCTCCTCTCCTGGTGACAGTAGAGTGACCTGTCTCACTGCTGGCTCCTCTCCTGGTGACCGTAGAGTGACCTGTCTCACTGCTGGCTCCTCTCCTGGTGACCGTAGAGTGACCTGTCTCACTGCTGGCTCCTCTCCTGATGACCGTAGAGTGACCTGTCTCACTGCTGGCTCCTCTCCTGGTGACCGTAGAGTCTGACCTGTCTCACTGCTGGCTCCTCTCCTGGTGACAGTAGAGTGACCTGTCTCACTGCTGGCTCCTCTCCTGGTGACAGTAGAGTGACCTGTCTCACTGCTGGCTCCTCTCCTGGTGACCGTAGAGTGACCTGTCTCACTGCTGGCTCCTCTCCTGGTGACCGTAGAGTGACCTGTCTCACTGCTGGCTCCTCTCCTGATGACCGTAGAGTGACCTGTCTCACTGCTGGCTCCTCTCCTGGTGACAGTAGAGTGACCTGTCTCACTGCTGGCTCCTCTCCTGATGACCGTAGAGTGACCTGTCTCACTGCTGGCTCCTCTCCTGGTGACCGTAGAGTCTGACCTGTCTCACTGCTGGCTCCTCTCCTGGTGACCGTAGAGTCTGACCTGTCTCACTGCTGGCTCCTCTCCTGGTGACAGTAGAGTGACCTGTCTCACTGCTGTCTCCTGGTGACCTGGTGTCTGACCTGTCTCACTGCTGTCTCCTGGTGACCTGGAGGCTGACCTGTCTCACTGCTGTCTCCTGGTGACCTGGAGGCTGACCTGTCTCACTGCTGTCTCCTCTCCCTCCAGAACCAGACGTCCTGGGTTCTGTCCAGCATGGCAGCCCTGTACTGGAGGGTGAAGGGTCAGGGCAAGAGGGCCATCGACTGCCTGCGCCAGGCCCTGAACTACGCCCCCCACCAC
The DNA here is from genome assembly GCF_031168955.1 of Gadus macrocephalus. NCBI lineage: Eukaryota > Metazoa > Chordata > Actinopteri > Gadiformes > Gadidae > Gadus > Gadus macrocephalus. Next base: position 661,645 of record NC_082395.1, on the reverse strand, counting down.
ATGAAGGCAAGGGTCCCCCCCCAACGCTGACCTCTGACCCCCACACTAGGCCCACACTGGACTCTGAAGTCTGATCTCAGACCAGTCCTAACGTGTGTGTGTGTGTGTGTGTGTGTGTGTGTGTGTGTGTGTGTGTGTGTGTGTGTGTGTGTGTGTGTGTGTGTGTGTGTGTGTGTGTGTGTGTGTGTGTGTGTGTGTGTGTGTGTGTGTGTGTGCAGGACGTGCCTCTCATCAGCCTGGCCAACATCTTCCAGAACGCCCGCCTGTGGGACGATGCCCTCACCGTGGCCCGCATGGCGGTGGAGATCGCCCCCCACTTCGTGGTCAACCACTTCACGCTGGCCAACGTCTACATCGCCATGGTAACCACCCCGCCCCATGACGTTTACATTCAGGGCGCTAGGCAGACGCTTTTATCCAAAGACACTTACAATAAGTCTGTGAACACTAGGCTAACCCATTCCCCGTGTACATCACAGCTAGGATAAGATGCTACATTATGCTAAGGACTGTTGTTAGGTGCCAGGACGTACAACACACTATGCTAAGGACTGCTGTTAGGTGCCAGGACGTACAACACACTATGCTAAGGACTGTTGTTAGGTGCCAGGACGTACAACACACTATGCTAAGGACTGTTGTTAGGTGCCAGGACGTACAACACACTATGCTAAGGACTGTTGTTAGGTGCCAGGACGTACAACACACTATGCTAAGGACTGTTGTTAGGTGCCAGGACGTACAACACACTATGCTAAGGACTGTTGTTAGGTGCCAGGACGTACAACACACTATGCTAAGGACTGTTGTTAGGTGCCAGGACGTAACGTTTGTTCGGTCCGGCCTTCACGGTCTATGAGGGCATGGCCTTCATAGACCGCGTCCTTCGAAGGATGAGTGTGTACATTAAGGGCCAGGACGTACAACACACAATAAGTGTGTACATTAAGGGCCAGGACGTACAACACACAATAAGTGTGTACATTAAGGGCCAGGACGTACAACACACAATAAGTGTGTACATTAAGGGCCAGGACGTACAACACACAATAAGTGTGTACATTAAGGGCCAGGACGTACAACACACAATGAGTGTGTACATTAAGTGCCAGGACGTGCAACACACAATAAGTGTGTACATTAAGGGCCAGGACGTACAACACACAATAAGTGCGTAGGAGGGATGTGGGGGCGTGGCTTTGCCATCCAGTAGCGCTGCATGTCAAGCTCCTGGGCTCGAGAGATGACCTTAACCAATCCCAGGAGAGCTGCCCTGATGAGCGGAGCGGTCATACGCCCCCTACAGGCCGTAGGAGGACCTCTGAGGACACCTCCTCAAACACCTTCAGCACCAACAGAGCTGACCGCCTCTTCTCACACACACATCCCCTTAATGTACTGTGTGTGTGTGTGTCTCTGTACTGTGTGTCTGTGTCTCTGTACTGTGTGTGTGTGTGTGTGTGTGTGTGTGTGTGTGTGTGTGTGTGTGTGTGTGTGTGTGTGTGTGTGTGTGTGTGTGTGTGTGTGTGTGTGTGTGTGTGTGTGTGTGTGTGTGTGTGTGTGTGTGTGTGTGTCTCTGTACTGTGTGTGTGTGTGTGTGTGTGTGTGTGTGTGTGTGTGTGTGTGTGTGTGTGTGTGTGTGTGTGTGTCTCTGTACTGTGTGTGTGTGTGTGTGTGTGTGTGTGTGTGTGTGTGTGTGTGCAGGAGGAGTTTGAGAAGGCCATGCGCTGGTACGAGTCCACCCTGAAGCTGCAGCCTGAGTTCGCTCCGGCCAAAGACCGGCTGAGAACCATCCAGTGCTACCTGCTGACCAAGAGGGAGAAGAGACGGCCCTAGAGACACACTGCACACACACTACACACTACACACACACTACACAATAGAGACACACAACACACACACACACACACACTGACTGACTGACAGAGAGGGACGTGCTGACCAAGAGGGAGAGGAGACGGCCCTAGAGACACACTGCACACACACTACACAATAGAGACACACACTGACTGACTGACAGAGAGGGACGTGCTGACCAAGAGGGAGAGGAGACGGCCCTAGAGACACACTGCACACACACTACACAATAGAGACACACACTGACTGACTGACAGAGAGGGACGTGCTGACCAAGAGGGAGAGGAGACGGCCCTAGAGACACACTGCACACACACTACACAATAGAGACACACACTGACTGACAGAGAGGGACGTGCTGACCAAGAGGGAGAGGAGACGGCCCTAGAGACACACTACACACACACTACACAATAGAGACACACTACACACACACTACACAATAGAGACACACTACACACACACTACACAATAGAGACACACACTGACTGACAGAGAGGGACGTGCTGACCAAGAGGGAGAGGAGACGGCCCTAGAGACACACTACACACACACTACACACACGACCCACTCTACTTCACTGCAGAGCCAGGGCTGTGCGTCCGTCTCAGAAGGCGTGTTCCTCCTGTGAAGCTGCTCTGACCTCTGTCCGTCCGCAGCGCTGGGTAATAACCTCATCAAACTAGGCTTCATTACTCGACCAGCTGTAGATAACCCCGCCCCCAGGTGTTCCTGCCCGGTCCGCCACCGCCAGAGACGCCAGGCTGAGATAGTTGAGTTGGTTTTCATTCATCAGCTTCCCCTGTAAACCAGAATGAGAAGGTGGGGTGCAGAACACGTCCTTTAAAGGAGCTTCTGAGTTCAGCTCATACCTGAACTGTTCATTTGCCCTGCGAGGTCTGAGCTCCCCGTTCTCAAACTGAACGATCTCTGAGCGCTGCCCCTCCTCCAGCTGACCGCTGCCCCTAACCCTAACCCGACTGTAGAGCCGCTCTACCAGACACAGGCCTGCTCTACCAGACACAGGGCCTGCCCTACCAGACACAGGGTCTGCTCTACCAGACACAGGGCCTGCTCTACCAGACACAGGCCTGCTCTACCAGACACAGGGCCTGCTCTACCAGACACAGGGCCTGCTCTACCAGACACAGGGCCTGCCCTACCAGACACAGGGCTGCTCTACCAGACACAGGGTCTGCTCTACCAGACACAGGCCTGCTCTACCAGACACAGGGTCTGCCCTACCAGACACAGGGTCTGCTCTACCAGACACAGGGCCTGCTCTACCAGACACAGGGCCTGCTCTACCAGACACAGGCCTGCTCTACCAGACACAGGGCCTGCTCTACCAGACACAGGGCTGCTCTACCAGACACAGGGCTGCTCTACCAGACACAGGGTCTGCTCTACCAGACACAGGCCTGCTCTACCAGACACAGGGCGTGCTCTACCAGACACAGGGCCTGCCCTACCAGACACAGGGTCTGCTCTACCAGACACAGGGCCTGCTCTACCAGACACAGGCCTGCTCTACCAGACACAGGGCCTGCTCTACCAGACACAGGGCTGCTCTACCAGACACAGGGCCTGCTCTACCAGACACAGGGCCTGCTCTACCAGACACAGGGCCTGCTCTACCAGACACAGGGCCTGCTCTACCAGACACAGGGCCTGCTCTACAGGGCCTGCTCTACCAGACACAGGGCCTGCTCTACAGGGCCTGCTCTACCAGACACAGGGCCTGCTCTACCAGACACAGGGCCTACTCTACAGGGCCTGCTCTACCAGACACAGGGCCTGCTCTACCAGACACAGGGCCTGCTCTACCAGACACAGGGCCTGCTCTACCAGACACAGGGCCTGCTCTGGTTTACTTTGTGTTTGATGGAGAAGGCGTAACCTTTGAACCCTTTAGTGAGACTGACCAGAGAACGACCAGATCCTCCGCGCCAATCAAACCCACAATCAGTAATTATGTTTTTGCACTCATTTTATTTGGCACCAATCCTATTAATGTGGGACCCATGGATGTTTTGATTTTGGCTTTACAAATGTTTTTAAAACAATCTGGCGTATTAATTTATCAAACATGTGTTTGAAATTTGCTCTTGCCCATAATTACATTATTGCACATACCTCTGTTATTAAATGTACAGTATTAAGGAGTCTTCAGGCTACTGTTTTGTCAGCGTGTTTCTTTACTGGTCCTGTTTAATGTCCGTTAACAGTACAATAGAAAGTCCATAATGCATTGAAACAATGCATGCACAATTAGTCAAAATAAGACTAATTATGAGAGCAAGGGTGTTTCAATGTGCTTCTATTTGAGTCATTTAAACAAAGCTCAGGATCAAATGTTTAGTAAATGACCCTTCAGCCAGAATCTGTCCACCCATCTGAAGGGAATGTCTGTTACTAGATACAGACCCTTACAGCGGGTCCACTGTCGATTAAACAACATTCTGGATTCACTTGAGAGAACATCCATCTCTGGGAGAAGACCCTCCTCACCCCCCCCTCTTGTTCTCAGTGCTGTCCCTAAACGACAGACGGCAGGCAGGAACTATTAATAGCAGCGAGGCTCACAGAGGGGCTGATGTACATGAACACACCATAAACACCGCGAGCAGAACCCAACACCTGCCGCTCAGCCTCCGCACGGCGCCGTTCACCGCAGCGCGCCGTTGGTTGGTGGCCGTCATTATTAATATGCTATAGACCCCCCCCCCCCCAGGTGTATTTGCGTCCCACTCTAGAGCAATCTGTTTGGTGGTGAATAATTGACGGGCTGTATTGGGGGGTCCAGGCTATATATAGAGGAGCAGCAGAGCGTGGGAGGGGTTATGTAACCACACGTGAGCTCAGACGCACTCCGATTGGACGCCTGAGATAAGAGGAGGAATCAAGAGGAGCAGGGACGGGGAGCCGCTCCTCCTCCCGCTGGTGGTCTGAGGGAGGTGCAGCTCCTCCTGCTGGTGGTCTGAGGGAGGTGCAGCTCCTCCCGCTGGTGGTCTGAGGGAGGTGCAGCTCCTCCTGCTGGTGGTCTGAGGGAGGTGCTGCTCCTCCTGCTGGTGGTCTGAGGGAGGTGCAGCTCCTCCTGCTGGTGGTCTGAGGGAGGTGCTGCTCCTCCTGCTGGTGGTCTGAGGGAGGTGCAGCTCCTCCTGCTGGTGGTCTGAGGGAGGTGCAGCTCCTCCTGCTGGTGGTCTGAGGGAGGTGCAGCTCCTCCCGCTGGTGGTCTGAGGGAGGTGCAGCTCCTCCCGCTGGTGGTCTGAGGGAGGTGCAGCTCCTCCCGCTGGTGGTCTGAGGGAGGTGCAGCTCCTCCCGCTGGTGGTCTGAGGGAGGTGCAGCTCCTCCCGCTGGTGGTCTGAGGGAGGTGCAGCTCCTCCTGCTGGTGGTCTGAGGGAGGTGCAGCTCCTCCTGCTGGTGGTCTGAAGGAGGTGCAGCTCCTCCTGCTGGTGGTCTGAAGGAGGTGCAGCTCCTCCTCCTCCTGCTGGTGGTCTGAGGGAGGTGCAGCTCCTCCTGCTGGTGGTCTGAGGGAGGTGCAGCTCCTCCTGCTGGTGGTCTGAGGGAGGTGCAGCTCCTCCTGCTGGTGGTCTGAGGGAGGTGCAGCTCCTCCTGCTGGTGGTCTGAGGGAGGTGCAGCTCCTCCTGCTGGTGGTCTGAAGGAGGTGCAGCTCCTCCTGCTGGTGGTCTGAGGGAGGTGCAGCTCCTCCTGCTGGTGGTCTGAGGGAGGTGCAGCTCCTCCTGGTGGTGGTCTGAAGGAGGTGCAGCTCCTCCTGCTGGTGGTCTGAGGGAGGTGCAGCTCCTCCTGCTGGTGGTCTGAGGGAGGTGCAGCTCCTCCTGCTGGTGGTCTGAAGGAGGTGCAGCTCCTGCTGCTGGTGGTCTGAGGGAGGTGCAGCTCCTCCTGCTGGTGGTCTGAAGGAGGTGCAGCTCCTCCTCCTCCTCCTGGTGGTCTGAAGGAGGTGCAGCTCCTCCTCCTCCTGCTGGTGGTCTGAAGGAAGTGCAGCTCCTCCTCCTGCTGGTGGTCTGAAGGAGGTGCAGCTCCTCCTCCTCCTGCTGGTGGTCTGAAGGAGGTGCAGCTCCTCCTGCTGGTGGTCTGAGGGAGGTGCAGCTCCTCCTGCTGGTGGTCTGAGGGAGGTGCAGCTCCTCCTGCTGGTGGTCTGAGGGAGGTGCAGCTCCTCCTGCTGGTGGTCTGAAGGAGGTGCAGCTCCTCCTCCTGCTGGTGGTCTGAAGGAGGTGCAGCTCCTCCTGCTGGTCTGAAGGAGTTGCAGCTCCTCCTGGTGGTGGTCTGAAGGAGGTGCAGTTCCTCCTCCTCCTGCTGGTGGTCTGAAGGAGGTGCAGTTCCTCCTCCTCCTGCTGGTGGTCTGAAGGAGGTGCAGCTCCTCCTCCTGCTGGTGGTCTGAAGGAGTTGCAGCTCCTCCTGGTGGTGGTCTGAAGGAGGTGCAGCTCCTCCTGCTGGTGGTCTGAAGGAGGTGCAGTTCCTCCTCCTCCTGCTGGTGGTCTGAAGGAGGTGCAGCTCCTCCTCCTGCTGGTGGTCTGAAGGAGGTGCAGCTCCTCCTCCTGCTGGTCTGAAGGAGTTGCAGCTCCTCCTGGTGGTGGTCTGAAGGAGGTGCAGCTCCTCCTGGTGGTGCTCTGAAAGAGGTGCAGCTCCTCTTGGCCTGAGGACCGTCTCTTAGCTTAGGGCTGATCCCAGCTACAGGTCTTCCTTACAGTCACATGAGTATATCACGATTTGTGATGTCACAAATCCATTAAATGACTTTGTATGAGCTGTTTCATTGGCCAACAAGTCAACAAATTGTATTTATTAAATGTCCATCCCTCTTTATCTGCGCTGTATTGAACAGCAGCAACGCACTCTCCTTCCACACTCCAAAGCAGAACTCTTAACTTTTTTTTGGTGTTTTGCATGACATTTATTTTGGTTATCTTCATTTAATTTGCTCCATGTTAAATTGTTATACTTTGTAAGTGACCCTAAAGATATTAAAATGTGACATAAGGTGGATTTCAGTGGGGTTTCAATTTACACGTAGTACAGTTTCATATGGATATCTAACGATCCCGTTCCACCTGCTGGAGCGTATTCCTCCTAATGTGGACCGGTGGTCTACTGTGACATCAGCTCCACTACTCTGACCTGACCCCTCCACGTCTGAGTGGAGTCTAATAAGTTGAAGTTAAATATAAGCACAGATGTACAGAACATGTGTGAATGTACAGTGTTAAGGATATTGAATATAGAAGGGCCAAGACAAAACAAGGACATCATTCAGGCGGCCTTTCACAGAATTATGAATTAATCCAATGAATGCAAGAATCACTGAGGTGTAAATGGGCTGTTTCAGGGGCGGTCTGATGTAACCCGGGCTCCGCCTGTGTTGACTGATTGGACCAGGCCAGCGGCCTCCTGAAGTCACTCTGCTCTGAGCTCAAAGCGAGGAGGGAGGCATGGGTTCAGTGCCCTGCCAGCCACTATGGACAGCTCCCCTCCCAGCTCCCCTCCCAGCTCCCCTCCCTGCTCCCCTCCCAGCTCCCCTCCCTGCTCCCCTCCCAGCTCCACTCCCAGCTCCCCTCCCAGCTCCCCTCCCAGCTCCCCTCCCAGCTCCCCTCCCAGCTCCCCTCCCAGCTCCCCTCCCAGCTCCCCTCCCAGCTCCCCTCCCTGCTCCCCTCCCAGCTCCACTCCCAGCTCCCCTCCCAGCTCCCCTCCCAGCTCCCCTCCCAGCTCCCCTCCCTGCTCCCCTCCCAGCTCCCCTCCCAGCTCCCCTCCCAGCTCCCCTCCCAGCTCCCCTCCCAGCTCCCCTCCCTGCTCCCCTCCCAGCTCCCCTCCCTGCTCCCCTCCCAGCTCCCCTCCCTGCTCCCCTCCCAGCTCCCCTCCCTGCTCCCCTCCCAGCTCCCCTCCCAGCTCCCCTCCCTGCTCCCCTCCCAGCTCCCCTCCCAGCTCCCCTCCCTGCTCCCCTCCCAGCTCCACCAGAGTTCTGGACTTCACCCGCCCCGGTCACAGTGAGAAGTGGACCACCGGCCCCACAGTGAGCGGTGGACCACCGGCCCCACAGTGAGTGGTGGACCACCGGCCCCCACAGTGAGAGGTGGACCACCGCCCCACAGTGAGAGGTGGACCACCGGTCCCCACAGTGAGAGGTGGACCACCGGCC
>NC_082395.1:623634-648634 GCF_031168955.1 Gadus macrocephalus | reverse complement strand
TAAGATCAGACCTGAAGTTCACCTCGTGGCTCTGATGATCCGACCAGCGCCGCGCGGACCGGAAGGAGCAGCGGGACTCTGGGACGTTTTAAATCTATTTTTAGATCCACCATGTGATGTTGAAGTGTCCGAAATCCAGTCGAGCCTCAACGATGGATCCCAATTGATGGATGAGGAGGTGGTGTCATAGGTGTGTCCAGAGGAGGCTGAGGTCTGAGGCCCGCTGGCCTCCAGAGGAGGTGGAGGTCTGAGGCCCGCTGGCCTCCGGAGGAGGCTGAGGTCTGAGGCCCGCTGGCCTCCAGAGGAGGCTGAGGTATGAGGCCCGCTGGCCTCCAGAGGAGGTGGAGGTCTGAGGCCCACTGGCCTCCAGAGGAGGCGGAGGTCTGAGGCCCGCTGGCCTCCAGAGGAGGTGGAGGTGACGCCGTGGGTCTGGGGTGGAGCGCTCTGCCGGTGTGAAGCTCCACCAGCTGCTCATGTGAGCCTACGTCAGCGTTCGTCCTCCACCTCTGAGCTGTGAACACATGAACCTCAGGGGTTCACGGGACGAGGGGGGGGCTGATTGTCCGTCACGATTCTTTTTGCGGTCTGGGCTTGCTGTGATCGTGATCTGGAAGCCCTTACCCCAAAAAGCATTCGTGGAGGACGCAGACACAGAGGCCGCGGCGGGGGGGCAGCTCCACGGAGACCTGGACCCCCGAGACCTGGACCACTAGACCTGGACCCCAGAGACCTGGACCAGTAGACCTGGACCCCCGAGACCTGGACCAGTAGACCCGGACCCCAGAGACCTGGACCAGTAAACCTGGACCAGTGGACCTGGACCAGTAGACCTGGACCGCAGAGACCTGGACCAGTAGACCTGGACCCCGAGGCCTGGACCAGTAGACCTGGACCCCGCAGACCTGGACCAGTAGACCTAGACCCCCGAGACCTGGACCAGTAGACCTGGACCAGTAGACCTGGACCCCAGAGAACTGGACCCCAGAGACCTGGACCAGTGGACCTGGACCAGTAGACCTGGACCCCAGAGACCTGGACCCCAGAGACCTGGACCAGTGGACCTGGACCAGTAGACCTGGACCCCAGAGACCTGGACCAGTAGACCTGAACCAGTGGACCTGAACCAGTAGACCTGGACCAGTAGACCTGGACCAGTGGACCTGGACCAGTTGACCTGGACCAGGGCGGGTGTTGGTCTGTAGGAATCTGATGTAGGTGAAACAACCGTCCTCATCTCGACTGCTTCTGTTTCTTAGCTAAATATTAAGAGTTATTAAGAGTTATTAAGAGTTATTAAGAGTTATAAAGAGTTATAAAGAGTTATTAAGAGTTATTAAGAGTTATTAAGCATTATAAAGAGTTATAAAGAGTTATGAAGAGTTATTTAGAGTTATAAAGAGTTATTTAGAGTTATAAAGAGTTATTTAGAGTTATAAAGAGTTATTTAGAGTTATTTAGAGTTATAAAGAGTTATAAAGAGTTATAGAGAGGTATTGAGAGTTATGGAGAGTTTTGGAGAGTTATTGAGAGTTATTGAGAGTTATTGAGAGTTATTGAAAGTTATTGAGAATTATTAAGAGTTATTGAGAATTATTAAGAGTTATTGAGAGTTATTGAGAGTTATTAAGAGTTATTGAGAGTTATTGACAGCACCAGAGCATGAATACATTGACCTCATAGAGGCCTGATCTTAGTTTACGATGGTGTTCAGTAAGGGCTGATGATGAGGGTTTAGGAGGACAATGAGATGAGTTAAATAGAATGAAAAAGTTGAATGGGAAGAGAGAAAAAGAGAAACGATCTGGATTTTCATATGCAGATGTTTTTGGACAGCTGAAAATATGAGGATACAAGCTGGACTGTGTGTGTGAAGTGTGTGCGACTGGGGGAGTAAAGTATTGTCATCAGAGGATCATTCAATTCATTCAAGGAAAAATTAAAACTGAGACCACATGGGAATGTTGGGAAAGGTAAGAAAAGGTAAGACAATTCGGTCAGGAAATGTGTTAATATATATATATATATATATATATATATATATATATATATATAAATAACAAACCCTAAGTCTGTGTGTGTTTGTAAGTGATTTAATTTAAGTTTGTACGTCTGTGTGTGTCTTTCTGCATAATTCTGTTTCTATTCCAATGTGCCTTATTGTGTGTGTGGTCTCAGCCTCACTAGGATCATCATGAACTGGTTTGTATTCCAGTGGAGAACAGGTGAGGGTCACCAAAGCATTTGATCTGAAAATATAAGGTTTTACTCTATAGGTGCCTGCTTCATTGTATTGTGTGTGTGTGTGTGTGTGTGTGTGTGTGTGTGTGTGTGTGTGTGTGTGTGTGTGTGTGTGTGTGTGTGTGTGTGTGTGTGTGTGTGTGTGTGTGTGTGTGTGTGTGTGTGTGTGTGTGTGTGTATGTCTGCATGTGTGTGTATGAAACAAATCCCAATGACGACATATTGAATATCATATTAACTATTGGTTGTGTTGTTTTCAGGCGATGATATTTTTGATCCAATATATTATACAGCTACGTGTTTAGAACTTAATGGATTTTTTCACTTTTCTGTTTGAATGAAACTGCGAATTTGTAATTAAATGTTTCTAACACTCCTTCGTGTCCGCGTGTTTAGTTAATAAACAGACGCTTTGTGTGTGATTATAGGCTGAGAATCTGAGAGAGAATGAAGTGTTATGCTGCTGTCATTTGAATGTCTTTACACACACACACACACACGCACACACACACACACACACACACACACACACACACACACACACACACACACACACACACACACACACACACACACACACACACACACACACACACATAGTTTTCTTTTAATCAGCTCATTGTGTTTTCAAAAGTTACATTGGTTCTGGAATCCAATGTAATGATAGATAGTTGGACAACATGAAGCGATGCTAAAGTGGTTTCCAGACCCATAGATAAACTGTTTCTTACACCATGCATATCATTTTGTTCTTTTGAGATCTTGAACTAACCGCTTAGCTTTGTGTTTACTGTGGCTGTGTTTCTATTTTTAGAGTGTCTTATATAACGGAGTCATGCTATGGACTCATGTGATCTCCTCACTGGCTCATGTCAGCGCGCTTCAGAAGCTGCCGTCATGTCCTTCTTGTTATCACAATTAACCATTTAATTACTGTATATGATAGATCTCGGTTAAATCCCTAGTATTTTAAAACAACTCAAATGACGTTATTCTGTTCTTCGCATAAATCACCACATTACACTTGAACATGTTATTTATCCACCAGTATGGCCCATATGTTATGTTCTGCCTACAGCAGCTGTATCTGGTCGATGACACGATGGCAAAATACTAAGAAGTACATTAAACACTAAAAGAGAAACGAAAGAACTAAAAAACTAAAGAACGGGTGTTACTTGTTACTCGTTAAGAACTCATTGTTAGGGTAATGACTTTAGTGACTAAGACGTGAGCTTTCATCTGCCCTCTGCAGCTGTTTGAAACGTCAGAGAACCTGATGATTACAGTGTACTTAGTATAACTTTTTAATGCTTTTTAAACTTTTTAAAAACTTTTTAAAAATTTAATGAAATATGGGATGCTTGCTTTATGTTTATTTATGCATTGGTATTTATCGGGGACTGCCATACAGTGTATACATTGGCAAGACAACTGACCCATAAGCTTACATGAAATTTACTTTATTCTTTACTTCCTAGACTGTGGCATTTCAACCATTTTTAACTCTCAAAATCAATACATAAACCCACCGTGGTTCAAGGGCATAGCAATAAATCACACTAATCTAAATAATGAAAGCCTGAGAAACAAAAGGTTTCACTCATGTTGTGAGTACCTGGGTGAACCATTTTACAGAGAGATGAACAGACAAACAGACATAGGTGTTTTTACAGGTTCAGTTGTGAGGATACGGTTTGAGTAAGAATTATCCTTATTTTCTATTCAAACTATTTATATTGTATAACATTATAACTGTGCATCCCATGGGCCCACCACCTGTGGGAAGACCCGTTGGGGTCGGGTGCGCAGCCACATGGGTGGCAGCGAAGGTCAGGGGTCTCGACGGACCAGACCCGGGCGGCAGAAGCTGGCTCTGGGGACGTGGAACGTCACCTCGCTGTGGGGAAAGGAACCGGAGCTTGTGAGGGAGGTGGAGCGCTATCAGTTAGATCTGGTGGGGCTTACCTCCACGCACAGTCTCAGCTCTGGTACCGTACTCCTGGATAAGGGTTGGACTCTATTCTTCTCCAGAGTTGCCGAGGGCGTGAGGCGCCGGGTGGGTGTGGGGATACTCATAAATCCCCGGCTGAGCGCCGCGGTGTTGGAGTTTACCCCGGTAGACGAGAGGGTCGCCTCCCTGCGCCTAAGGGTTGTAGGGGGGAAAACTCTGACTGTTGTTTGTGCGTATGCACCAAACAGCAGCTCAGAGTAGTCGGCCTTCTTGGAGACCCTGAATGGAGTCCTGTATGGGGCTCCAGTAGGGGACTCCGTAGTTCTGCTGGGTGACTTCAACGCCCACAAGGGCAACGATGGAGACACCTGGAGAGGCGTGGTGGGGAGGAACGGCCTCCATGATCTAAACCCGAGTGGTCGTTTGTTATTGGACTTCTGTGCTAGTCATGGATTATCCATAACAAACACCATGTTCGAACATAAGGGTGCTCATAAGTGTACCTGGTACCAGAGTACCCTAGGCCGAAGATCGATGATCGATTTCGTGATCGTGTCATCTGATCTGAGGCCGCATGTTTTGGACACTCGGGTAAAGAGAGGGGCGGAACTGTCAACCGACCACCATCTGGTTGTGAGTTGGATCAGGGAATGGGGGAAATTTACGGATAGACCTGGTAAGCCCAAACGAGTAGTGCGGGTGAACTGGGAACGTCTGGAGGAGGCCCCCGTCCTAGGTATCTTCAACTCACACCTCCGGCGGAGTTTTTCTGGCATTCCTGTGGAGGTTGGGGGCATTGAGCCGGAGTGGGCGGTGTTCAAAGCCTCCATTGCTGAAGCTGCGGTGGCTAGCTGTGGCCTCAGGGTCTTAGGCTCCTCAAGGGGCGGTAACCCTCGGACACCGTGGTGGACACCGGTGGTCAGGGAAGCCGTCCGATTGAAGAACGAGGCCTTCCGGGATATGATATCCTGGAGGACTCCTGACTCGGTTGCAGGGTACCGACAGGCCCGAAGGGCTGCAGCTGCTGCCGTGTCGGAGGCCAAGCAGCGGGTGTGGGAGAAGTTCGGAGAGGCCATGGAGAAGGACTTTCGGTCGGCACCAAAGTGTTTCTGGAAGACTATCCGGCACCTCAGGAGGGGGAAACGGGGAACCATCCAAGCTGTGTACAGTAAGGATGGGACTCTGTTGACCTCAACTGAGGAGGTCGTCGGACGTTGGAAGGAACACTTTGAGGAACTCCTGAATCCGAATAACACGCCCTCTATGTTGGAGGCAGAGCTCGAGGTTGATGGTGTGTCGTCGTCAATTTCCCTGGTGGAGGTCACTGAGGTAGTCAAACATCTCCGCAGTGGCAAAGCCCCAGGGATTGATGAGATCCAGCCAGAAATGCTAAAGGCTCTGGGTGTTGAGGGGCTGTCATGGTTGACACGCCTATTCAACATCGCGTGGGAGTCGGGTACAGTGCCAAAGGAGTGGCAAACCGGGGTGGTGGTTCCCCTGTTCAAAAACGGGGACCAGAGAGTGTGTGCCAATTACCGGGGTATCACACTTCTCAGCCTCCCTGGTAAAGTCTACTCCAAGGTGCTGGAAAGGAGGGTTCGGCCGATCGTCGAACCTCAGATTGAAGAGGAACAATGCGGTTTTCGCCCCGGACGTGGAACTACGGACCAGCTCTTCACTCTCGCAAGGATCCTGGAGGGGGCCTGGGAGTATGCCCATCCAGTCTACATGTGTTATGTGGATCTGGAGAAGGCGTATGACCGGGTCCCCCGGGAGAATCTGTGGGAGGTGCTGTGGGAGTATGGGGTAAGGGGGTCTATCCTCAGGGCCATCCAATCCCTGTACTCCCAAAGCGAGAGCTGTGTTCGCGTCCTCGGCAGCAAGTCAGTTTCGTTCTCAGTGGGTGCTGGTCTCCGCCAGGGCTGCGCCTTGTCACCAATCCTGTTTGTGATATACATGGACAGGATATCGAGGCGTAGTCGTGGTGGGGAGGGGTTGCAGTTCGGTGGTCTGAGGATCTCGTCACTGCTTTTTGAAGATGATGTGGTCCTCATTGGATCATCGGCCTGTGACCTTCAGCACTCACTGGATCGGCTGGCGGCTGAGTGTGAAGCGGCTGGGATGAGGATCAGCACCGCTAAATCTGAGGCCATGACTCTTAGCAGGAAACCGATGGATTGCTTACTCCGGGTAGGAAATGAGTCCTTAGCCCAAGTGAAGGAGTTCAAGTATCTCAGGGTCTTGTTCGCGAGTGAGGGTACTATGGAGCGTGAGATTGGCCGGAGAATCGGAGCAGCGGGGGCGGTATTGCGTTCGCTTTACCGCACCGTTGTAACGAAAAGAGAGCTGAGCCGCAAGGCAAAGCTCTCGATCTACCGGTCGATCTTCGTTCCTATCCTCACCTATGGTCATGAGGGCTGGGTGATGACCGAAAGGACGAGATCGCGGGTACAAGCGGCCGAGATTAGTTTTCTCAGAAGGGTGGCTGGCGTCTCCCTTAGGGATAGGGTGAGAAGCTCAGCCATCCGTGAGGAACTCGGATTAGAGCCGCTGCTCCTTTACTTAGAAAGGAGTCAGCTGAGGTGGTTCGGGCATCTGGTAAGGATGCCCACTGGGCGCCTTCCTTGGGAGGTGTTTCAGGCACGTCCAGTGGGGAGGAGACCTCGGGGAAGACCCAGGACTAGGTGGAGAGATTATATCTCAACACTGGCCTGGGAACGCCTCGGGATCCCCCCGTCAGAGTTGGTCAATGTGGCCCGAGAAAGGGAAGTCTGGGGCCCCCTGCTTGAGCTGCCCCCCCCGCGACCCGACCCCGGATAAGCGGTCGAAAATGAGATGAGTGCATGCCATTTATTTGCCAAGTTATTTTTGTATTTTTCTATTTAAATATATGTTCATATAAATGCATATATGTATATTATGATAGATAATAATAAAACACAATGCAGAAGAATCGTGACCGTATCTGGATCTGCTCACCTTAAAGGTTCCGCTTTATATTTTGCCGAGGCAGTACTGTCCTGTTTTTATTTTTGTTGCCGTTAGAGGGCGCCAGTTATACATTTATTTAGAAAGTGATATATTTGTGAAATATCTATGGATATTATTTTTCCCTCATTTTCATAAATGTACATAGTCTCTCTCCCTCTCTCTCTCTTTCACCCACTCACCCAACTGATTGAATGCATTGATTATGTAACTAAAGTACAGCCCCAAAGTCATTCATTCACTTGCTGTCACAGTTCTGTGAGAGAGACACACACTAGTGTGTGTGTGTGTGTGTGTGTGTGTGTGTGTGTGTGTGTGTGTGTGTGTGTGTGTGTGTGTGTGTGTGTGTGTGTGTGTGTGTGTGTGTGTGTGTGTGTGTGTGAGTGAGAGAGAGAGAGAGAGAGAGAGAGAGAGAGAGAGAGAGAGGGACACGTGTGTGTGTGTGTGTGTGTGTGTCTCACCCTAGCAGCAGTGTATTTTTATTGGTAGTCCGTGAGTGAGGGAGACATGGCTGCTCTGTCTGGCTGCTGTTTCACACTGCAGCTCTTGTTTCTCGAAGCTTGAATATTCAGAGGTTCAAACGCTGTGATGGGTCTGAGACACGCACACATGATACGTTACTCAGTGTAACACCAAAGTATTTAGGAACTCAGAAGAGGGATCATCTTGCACATCTCTCCAAACAGTGAACGATTCCTGAGATAGCACAACGCTATGAAACATTAATTTAGCCTCAAAGCGAAAGGGTGTTTCTCTGAGGAGATGATCGTTGGTATCTCATCGCTTGTCTCTGCTCCTCCAGATCATCCCAGCTGCGTAATAAACATCGTCCTCAGAAGTCCTCGGCTGAACTACTCCACCGTTGTAAACACAGATTGTTTTATGGGAGTGAAGGGGACCCCCCCCCCCCCATCACCTGGGAGGCCGAGCAACTCAGACCCGTCATCAACAACTGTCCAGAACAACCTCCACACACATTCACACACTGGGGAAATACTGTCCGAGAAGATATACACTGTGTGTGTGTGTGTGTGTGTGTGTGTGTGTGTGTGTGTGTGTGTGTGTGTGTGTGTTTGCTCAGTTCAACAGCCACATGTAGTTTCCATAAGTTGATATTAGTGCCTTAAGTGATGTCACTTCCTGTGTGTGATGGATGACATCACTGTGCCCCAGATGGAGCGTTCTCCTCCGCTGCTCTTTACCGACGCAGCTCTGAACAGAGAACAGCTTCTACTGCGTTGTGTAATTAAAACGCCCTTAAAACGTCTCAACCTGCTGCTCCTCCTCAAGGAGAGGAGGAGGAAGAACGATCTGCTTGACTTTCTTATTATCAGCCTGTTAGACAGTAGTTGTGAATAAATTAAATGAAATACTTTTGGTGTACAGCGTGTTAATACCATCCCAGCTCTGATGGCTGGGTTCTCCTCCCTGGGCCCCACAGGTTGCGTCCTTCTGTTGGAACCTGTTTGGAACATGCTGGTGGTGATGGCAGCTCTGTAAGAGGCCGTCTCTTCCAGGAATAGACTGAGAGGCCATCTGGCCACTGAGATCTGTCACTCTAACGCTACCTGTCTGCGTGCAGAGGGCTGTGTGGCCGTTTCTATCGCCCACAGCACGGTGAGTCTGATGATGTAACGCAAAAAATGACAAACGTCCATGTGGGGGCGCTGTTGGCCTACATTTGTGAGCTCAACGGCTCAGACAACATCCCAACTTAACACAGACCTGCCTCACTGCACACAGACAGCCTCTCTGTTCACGCACCCACTGTGTCCGCTGCTTATCTTCAAAAAAAAAAAATCCTAGGGATTGTTTTGTGTTCCAGTAAAGCCTACATCGGACGTATCCAGCCTCCCCCCTCCTCCTCACCTTTGACCCTATTCCTCATCGTTGGTGTCTGAGGGCCTTTTGTAGATCTGAAGGTCAACCTGGTCATTATTTACCACCTTTGTGGTCTTGATCGTCATTGTGACTTTAATTTGACATTATGGCATGATGGATCAGAGTCCGTCTCCCTGTTCGAAGGCCAAGCCTGCGATGTTGACATCGCTAACAATTACAACATGTGAATCGGCCAAAGGGTCTACGCCAATATGGATCTACTGGTTGGAAGACTTCAGGCTAGTGTTGAAATCCAATGTATAAGAGGATATCAGATTGTTTTGTAATAAATAAATGAAGGCCTATGTTGTTATATTGTAATGTAAAATATATTTAGGTGGTTAGGAAAGCAGAAAGCCTCTATGTTTTGAAATAACTTTTGTATTGAGGCTACTTTTAGTAGGCCTACGTTGTGTACATTGCCTCTAGACTCAACTTTAAATTATTTTTTATTATTTATATTTTATTATTTTTTAAAGCTTAATCGAGGAGCAGTGCGGAGGCGTTGAACAGCAAACAGAAGTTAAGTCGCGAAATAATCCCCTTGCGGAAGCGCTGCTGAGCATCAGTAAGGCGATCACCTGTCTTCTGCCTCGACCAATAGAGGAGACCGGGGCTGTTTTCAACCAATCAGCATCGAGCAGCACCAAGTCCAACCCGGAAATGTTATTCTCTATTGCATCGTCTCGTCGATCCTGTGCACTCGGAGCCGCTCCTCCGGTTAACTGGGTGATCTTTAGTTAACCCTCCGCTCCTCAGTCCGTGGTATTCAGTGAACTAATCGGTCCTCCGTCCGTGTTGTTTAGTGAACTCATCGTTCTTCAGTCTGCGTTGAGCAGCATGAGTAACATGCTGGCGGACGGTCTGGAGGCGCTGCGCGCTGCCGAGGCGCCCCTGCTCGTGCTCGGCGCGCTGACGGCCGCCTGGCTCGCGGTGCGCGCGGTGGGGTGTCTGCTGGCCGGACTGCGGGTCTGGGTCCTGGGGAACGGGCGGCTGGTGTCCCCGGGGAGCCTCGGGCAGTGGGCAGGTGAGGCGTGTCTGGGTGCTAGGGAACGGGCGGCTGGTGTCCCCGGGCGGTGGGCAGGTCGTTATCCGCCCTCCGTGGTGACGGTAGGGGAGGAGGCGGCTGGTCAGCGCTCTGACCCGTCGGTGGTCCGTCTGTCATCCAGATCAGGGGACACACGAACACACACAGGCCCACCGTAGAGTCTGCACTACGGTGGACTAGTAGTGGAGAGGCTGGTGGGGGAGTAGAGGAGAGGCTGGTGGGGGAGAGGCTAGTGGGGGAGAGGCTAGTGGGGGAGAGGCTAGTAGAGGAGAGGCTAGTAGAGGAGAGGCTAGTGGGGGAGAGGCTAGTGGGGGAGAGGCTAGTGGGGGAGAGGCTAGTGGGGGAGAGGTTAGTGGGGGAGAGGCTGGGGGGAGAGAGGCTAGTAGAGGAGAGGCTGGGGGGGGAGAGGCTAGTAGAGGAGAGGCTAGTGGGGGAGAGGCGGGGGGGGGAGGCTAGTGGGGGAGAGGCTGGGGGGGGGAGGCTAGTGGGGGAGAGGCTAGTAGAGGAGAGGCTGGTGGGGGAGAGGCTGGGGGGGGGGGAGGCTAGTGGGGGAGAGGCTGGGGGGGGAGAGGCTAGCTCCACTAGCAGCTAGCAGCTAGCAGCTAGCTGTGGAACCAGATAGATCTGAAGGCAGCTGGCACACCCCGGCCTTGAGTTACCGCGTTGACTATATGACAATATGTGGTTCTACAAGTCCCACCTGTAGACTTCTACTTCTACAAGTCCAACTCGTAGAATCGCATTCTTATTTATATTACACCAACATTCTCCTCTCTAAATATCACACAATATTCACATTGGTTTGTCCTTTGAATGAGCTAGAGTGTAACATATTATATCTCACCTGTTTGCATAAGAACTATAAGACTTTTGGATGATATCAAGACATCATATTTTTTGGGGCAAGACCAAAACATTCTCTCTCTTGTTGGCTCCCTCGCTCTCTCTCTCCTGAGTGAATGGCTTGATTATGCAACTACGGTACAGCCACTAAGTCATTCATTCATTTGCGGTCACAACTGTGTGTGAGAGAGACACACACACACAGGATTGTGTGAGAGAGAGACACACACACGGGATTGTGTGAGAGAGAGACACACACAGGATTGTGTGACACATACAAACGTGTGTGTGTGTGTGTCTCACCCTAGCAGGAGTGTGTTCTTGTTGGTAGTCCGTGAGTGAGGGAGACATGGCTGCTCTGTCTGGCTGCTGTCCTCATCCTCATCCTGTCTGGTTCTTGTGTTCTAGTGGTGACCGGAGCCACGGACGGGATCGGGAAGGCCTACGCAGAGGAGGTAAGGCTCCTGAGGGACGACTGAGGGTGACTGGGTGAGATCAGTGTGCTCATCCTCTCCTGGTGCCCCCTGTCTCGCCCCTCACCTGTCTCTCCCCCTCTCTCCTCCCCCCTCACCTGTCTCCCCCCCTCACCTGTCTCCCCCTCTCCTCCCCCCTCACCTGTCTCTCCCCCTCCCGCCCCTCTCCTCCTCCCCCTCTCACCTGTCTCTTACCCCTCTCCTCCTCCCCCCTCAACTGTCTCTCTCCCCCCTCTTTTCCTCCCCCCTCACCTATCTCTCCCCCTCTTCCCCCTCTCCTCCTCCCTCCGCACCT
Organism: Gadus macrocephalus; assembly: GCF_031168955.1. Lineage (NCBI taxonomy): Eukaryota > Metazoa > Chordata > Actinopteri > Gadiformes > Gadidae > Gadus > Gadus macrocephalus. Next base: position 636,914 of record NC_082395.1, on the reverse strand, counting down.
GTCTCTCCCTCTCTCCCCCCTCTCCTCCTCCCCCCTCACCTGTCTCTCCCTCTCTTCCCCCTCTCCTCCCCCCTCACCTGTCTCTCCCCCCCTCACCTGTCTCTCCCCCCTCACCTGTCTCTCCCCCCTCTCCTCCTCCCCCCTCACCTGTCTCTCCTCCCCCCTCAGCTGGCCCGCAGAGGGTTCAACATCGTGCTGATCAGCCGATCCCAGGAGAAGCTGGACGACGTTTCCAAGGCCATAGGTGTGTGTGTGTGTGTGTGTGTGTGTGTGTTCACTTGAGTGTTGTACTTTATTAGTGTAAACATGCCTTCCTTCCTTCTCCTCAGAGAGTAAGTGTGGGGTGCAAACCAAAACCATCGCAGCTGACTTCAGTACCAGAGACATCTACCCCAAGATCGAAGAGGGACTGGCTGGCCTGGAGATAGGGGTACTGGGTGAGGCTTGACCTTTTTTTAAGTGTGTGTGTGTGTGTCTGTGTGTGTGATAAATAAAGAAACGCAGGATGTAAACTTTTATTTGTGATGCATCTGACCACATTCAGTCGGTAAGGTGATCATATCTAATTGGAGCTCTGCTGCCCTCCTAAGGCTGATGATAGTATTTCAGCCCACTGTGTATTCTGGTTTTATAGAAGTTTTGTGCAGCATTGAGTCCTGGAATACGACTGATTGAGGATTGTTGTGCACTCTGTTCTTCTGTCCTCAGTGAACAACGTGGGCGTCTCCTACGGGTACCCCGAGTTCTTCCTGAGCATCCCCAACCTGGACAGCGTACGTCTACACAGATAGCACTCCGTGTTCAACGTCAGAATGGGCCCATGATGTGGATGACCAAAGCACATGCACAATCAACCGGAAATATAGTCGCTGTGCTTTAGAGTAGACTTTAATGTTTGAAGAAAATGCTGAGGCACACTTTTAGCAATGTAAAGGGCATGTTACCATGCAGGGAAGATATTTCATTCGTATTTAATAATATATACATATATATATATATATATATGCTCGCAACCTGCACTTTACACATTGTCAAAGTGTGCCTCAGCATTTCCTTCAAGGCACGGGTCAGCGCTGTAAAGTTTAAGAGCTCTGCTCTGAAAGTGATCATTAAGACGTCCTGTTAATGTCTGCTGTAATCCCCTCCCCCCCTCCCCCCCTCCCCCCTCCTTCCCTCCTCTCCTCCGGGGGGAGACTCGGTCTCCTTTCATCACGGTCTCCTTGGGACTCCATTGAGTTCCCTGTTTCTCGTTTTGGGTTTATTGAGCCCTGTTTACATTTGACTCCATCAGTAGAGCTGATGGATAACAGAGTAGCTCTGGTTGGGGTTGCTGTGGTTCAGCGTGTGCTCTTTGTTCCTCTTCCTCTTCAGTTCATCAACACCCTGATCAACGTCAACATCACCTCCGTGTGCCAGGTACGACCCCCCCCCTCTTTGTCCCTCAGTCTCTCATGAGCCCTCGCCCCTAACCCCTCTTCCCTCTCTTCCCTCCCTCACGGCGGCTCCAGATGACTAGCCTGGTCCTTCCCAGGATGGTCCAGAGGTATGTGTTTATCCTAGACGTCTCCATCACGTCGCTAACGGGGCCGTGGGCTTAGAGGCCGCCCTTCCTGCAGTGGAACGTATCGGTGTACCTCTGTGTCCTCAGGAAGAAGGGCGCCATCCTGAACATCTCGTCTGCCAGCGCCCTGGCCCCCATCCCGCTGCTCACCGTCTACTCTGCTAGCAAGGTGGGCGACCGGACGGAGGACGTCCAAACAGATTGATATATATATTTTATTGAATATTTTTTAATTATTATGCATTAACAAAGTACCAAACTCTCGGAGGGAAGGAAAACATACTTCCACCAGGTACAAAGAATACAGATAAATAATGCATCGGTAATACTGTTCACAACAATAGTCGTGCCATGAAGCTTTTTGAATGGAATTGAAACGGCTGCATCAGGTGGTCGTCGTCCCCCCCCCCCCCCCTCGACCACCTTGACTAAGACATCTTCTGGGGTAACACTGGTGACGCATGCGTCCTTTTGGCAGAGCTGCTAATTACCTCCCATGTCTTCTCTTCCTTCTGAAGTGTCTCTTGATTGGGAAGAGAAGGTACAAGTGTACTTGTAACTCTAGTCCATAAAATCTCCTCTGAAATGAAGCACCCAACGTCAAACTGCGTGTTCCAATGTGTTATTGCTGATATTAGTGCCTTAAGTGATGTCACTTCCTGTGTGTGATGGATGACATCAGCGTGGCCTAGATGGAGCGTTCTCCTCAGAGGCTCTGAACAGAGAACAGCTTCTACTGCGTTGTGTAATTAAAACGCCCTCATGGTTAGTCTCAACCTGCTGCTCCTCCTCAAGGAGGAGGGGGAGGAGGAGGAGGGGGAAAAGGAGGGGGAGGAGGGGGAGGAAAAGGAGGGGGAGGAGGGAGAGGAGGCGGAGGAGGAGTAAAGGGTTCTCCTCATGGTGGAGGAGGAGGAGGAGGAGGAGTAAATGGTTCCTCCTGTCTGTTTGGTGTGTGGCTGAGCGATGTAGAAGGTCCTTAACGTACGGTGTCTCCTATCTCCTGTCTCCTCAGGCCTTCGTGGATTTCTTCTCGCGGGGTTTGGAGGCCGAGTACAAGAGCCAGGGGATCATCATCCAGGTGAGTCCACGGGCGGTCTGGGGGGGGTCTGAGGAAGACCCCTGGACCCCCCAGGCTGAGGAGGTTCAATGACCTGCTTCACACCGTTAAGGCCGGCGCCCATCAGCTGGACTCTAGTTGACATTCTACTGATCAAGCTCTTAGTCAGTAGAAAGGTTGTGGTTTGAATGAATTCAAACCCCCCCTCACCTCAGTCAGTCACTAACCCTTAACGCTCTGACTCCTCCCCCTCAGAGCCTCACTGTCTGACTCCTCCCCCTCAGAGCGTTACTGTCTGACTCCTCCCCTCAGAGCCCTACTGACTGACTCCTCCCCTCAGAGCCTTAATGACTGACTCCTCCCCCTCAGAGCCTTACTGTCTGACTCCTCCCCCTCAGAGCGTAACTCTCTGACTCCTCCCCCTCAGAGCCTTACTGACTTGACTCCTCCCCCTCAGAGCCTTACTGTCTGACTCCTCCCCTCAGAGCCTCACTGACTGACTCCTCCCCTCAGAGCGTTACTGTCTGACTCCTCCCCCTCAGAGCGTTACTGTCTGACTCCTCCCCCTCAGAGCCTTACTGTCTGACTCCTCCCCTCAGAGCGTTACTGTCTGACTCCTCCCCCTCAGAGCGTTACTGTCTGACTCCTCCCCCTCAGAGCGTTACTGTCTGACTCCTCTCCCTCAGAGCCTTACTGTCTGACTCCTCCCCCTCAGAGCCTTACTGTCTGACTCCTCCCCTCAGAGCGTTACTGTCTGACTCCTCCCCCTCAGAGCGTTACTGTCTGACTCCTCCCCCTCAGAGCCTTACTGTCTGACTCCTCCCCCTCAGAGCCTTACTGTCTGACTCCTCCCCTCAGAGCGTTACTGTCTGACTCCTCCCCCTCAGAGCGTTACTGTCTGACTCCTCCCCCTCAGAGCGTTACTGTCTGACTCCTCCCCCTCAGAGCGTTACTGTCTGACTCCTCCCCTCAGAGCCTTACTGTCTGACTCCTCCCCTCAGAGCGTGCTGCCGTCCTTCGTGGCGACCAAGCTCAGTAAGATCCGCCGCGCCACGCTGGACAAGCCGACGCCCCAGCGCTACGTGGCGGCAGCGCTGGGAACGGTGGGGCTGCAGAGCCAGACCAGCGGCTACTTCCCCCACGCCGTCCTCGTGAGTCCTGCTTCTTATCAATACAGTGATATAGAACTCTCCCTTATCAATACAGTGATATAGAACTCTCCCTTATCAATACAGTGATATAGAACTCTCCCTTATCAATACAGTGATATAGAACTCTCCCTTATCAATACAGTGATATAGAACTCTCCCTTATCAATACAGTGATATAGAACTCTCCCTTATCAATACAGTGATATAGAACTCTCCCTTATCAATACAGTGATATAGAACTCTCCCTTATCAATACAGTGATATAGAACTCTCCCTTATCAATACAGTGATATAGAACTCTCCCTTATCAATACAGTGATATAGAACTCTCCCTTATCAATACAGTGATATAGAACTCTCCCTTATCAATACAGTGATATAGAACTCTCCCTTATCAATACAGTGATATAGAACTCTCCCTTATCAATACAGTGATATAGAACTCTCCCTTATCAATACAGTGATATAGAACTCTCCCTTATCAATATAATGATATAGAACTCTCCCTTATCAATACAGTGATATAGAACTCTCCCTTATCAATACAGTGATATAGCACTCTCCCTTCTTATCAATACAATAACGTTATCATCCCAATCTGCTCTGTCATGTTTTATCAATAAAGATAATCCTGAGTGTGTTTACAACGTCCCCCGTTTGGAGGTGACTGAGTGGCAACACCGCCATCTTTAAGTGAAGGCCCTTTAAGTGAAGGCGCTTTAAATGAAGGCGCTTTAAGTGAAGGCGCTTTAAGCGCCGCCCTTTAAGTGAAGGCGCTTTAAATGAAGGCGCTTTAAATGAAGGCGCTTTAAGTGAAGGCGCTTTAAGTGAAGGCGCTTTAAGTGCCACCCTTTAAGTGCCGCCCTTTAAGTGAAGGCGCTTTAAATGAAGGCGCTTTAAGTGAAGGCGCTTTAAGTGAAGGCGCTTTAAGTGCCACCCTTTAAGCGCCGCCCTTTAAATGAAGGCGCTTTAAGTGAAGGCGCTTTAAGTGAAGGCGCTTTAAGTGCCACCCTTTAAGCGCCGCCCTTTAAGTGAAGGCGCTTTAAATGAAGGCGCTTTAAGTGAAGGCGCTTTAAGTGCCACCCTTTAAGTGCCGCCCTTTAAGTGAAGGCGCTTTAAATGAAGGCGCTTTAAGTGAAGGCGCTTTAAGCGCCGCCCTTTAAGTGAAGGCGCTTTAAGTGAAGGCGCTTTAAGCGCCACCCTTTAAATTAAGGCACTTTAAATGAAGGCGCTTTAAGTGCCACCCTTTAAGCGCCACCCTTTAAGCGCCACCCTTTAAGTGAAGGCGCTTTAAGCGCCACCCTTTAAGTGAAGGCGCTTTAAGCGCCACCCTTTAAGCGCCACCCTTTAAGCGCCACCCTTTAAGTGAAGGCGCTTTAAGCGCCACCCTTTAAGTGAAGGCGCTTTAAGCGCCACCCTTTAAGCGCCACCCTTTAAGTGAAGGCGCTTTAAGCGCCGCCCTTTAAGCGCCACCCTTTAAGCGCCACCCTTTAAGTGAAGGCGCTCTAAGCGCCGCCCTTTAAGCGCTGCTCCAGGGAGCAGCAGCTGACGCCGCCCCTCCTCCCCAGGGCTGGCTCACCACGGTGCTCCTACCCGCCAAGCTGGTCACCTCCTACATGATGGGGATGCTGGTGTCCCAGCGCGCCCACTACCTCAAGAAGCAGAAGCAGGGCTAGAGCCACCAGGAGGAGGAGGGGAGGGACCAGGAGGAGGAGGGACCAGGAGGAGGAGGAGGAGAGGAGGAGGGACCAGGAGGAGGGACCAGGAGGAGGAGGGACCAGCGACCAACAGTGATATGACCAGGAGGGCATGCTTTCCTCTACGGCCCTCAGCCTGCGACCACGTGTACGGTGTCGTCCATTTTGTACTGGAACTACTTTATTAACTAGTTTCGGCCCCTGCTCTAAATCGGATGATGGAGCATCTTTATGAAATAAAACCAAATTGTTCGAGTTAAAGCGTTCCTGAATCAGGGAATAACAAGTTTAAAACGACCAGGCGGAGGCCAATAAAAATATATATTTCATTGGCTACTATTTTATTCATTCCACTTTCTCCTAGTTTTATCCAAGGTTCACAACCGTCCAGTGAGTTGTGACCAATGGATATTAAAATAAAACGGACTGCCTTTTACCACGTATGGACTTCAGAATGGATTGACGTGATACTGCCAGGTATTAAGTGTGATACGATGCCCCATGTTGAATACTCTTCAATAGTCTGAATGTCACTGTGTGCTATCCTATACAATACCACTAACCTTTTCACGACAAGAGATAAACGGTAAAGTCAATAATGGGAGATTATTATTGAAGCAGAATAGATAAAGGGTGTTTAAGTTTTATAATGCTTCGGCCTGTTCTGTAAACCATTCCTGCATGTGTTCATTCTGGTTCTAGATAACCAGAGCTATTCATCTGCTGATGCTATTGGACACAAAGCTGGTGTTCAGCTAGGATAAGGTCAGTTAAGTTAAGGCTGAGGGGTGGGCGATAGTAAGCAGTCTTAGCTTCTGCCCACTCCTTCTATCTGTGATTACCAAAACGTCCGAATTATTAATCCAACCCAAATCAATTTGGGGGTTAGGGTAATTTATGTTTTTGATATTGTCAAATTGTTTGAGGTATTAATGTGCTCTTTATTTGAAAAACGTAACATCTTTTGATCATATAGGTTTGGAGTGTTATCACATTTAGCCTTACTGTAAGGACTTATCTCTAGAATATAACTCATTAATAAATCCTCATTTTTAATACATATATGTATATCTGGCCTCTCATTCTTGACACAAGCCCTCTCTTTACACCGGCTCATTTGCATGCTACGCTAAAACAACAGTCAGCTACTTACAGGTTTGGTCGCTTCTGGTATGTTGACTCCAAGTTACCCACTGGACTATGAAGTTCTATATTCTACCTATTCAATACAACTGAGTGACCAAGCAGACCTCCTGTTATCGGGGATCCTCTCAAAGAAGGGGATTGGGAAAAAATAAAGGAGGAGAGATTTCTGAGGAATGATCAGCGTGTTAATACCATCCCGGCTCTGATGGCTGGGTTCTCCTCCCTGGGCCCCACAGGTTGCGTCCTTCTGTTGGAACCTGTTTGGAACATGCTGGTGGTGATGGCAGCTCTAAGACGCCATCTCTTCCAGGAATAGACTGAGAGGCCATCTGGCCACTGAGATCTGTCACTCTTACGCTACCTGTCTGCGTGCAGAGGGCTGTGTGGCTGCTTCTATCGCCCACAGCACAGTGAGTCAAGACTCTGTACCCCACCGTCTGAATCTGGTGGAGGTAAGACTGTACCCCACCGTCTGAATCTGGTGGAGGTAAGACTGTACCCCACCGTCTGAATCTGGTGGAGGTAAGACTGTACCCCACCGTCTGAATCTGGTGGAGGTAAGACTGTACCCCACCGTCTGAATCTGGTGGAGGTAAGACTGTACCCCACCGTCTGAATCTGGTGGAGGTAAGACTGTACCCCACCGTCTGAATCTGGTGGAGGTAAGACTCATACCTCTGCTGTGTCCTCGTTTCATTTGAACTACTTACAATTCAAATAAAATAATAATCCTACTCCAGTTCCCATGCCAACGCCTCCTGGATGATTCCAGTGCGGAAGCTTCCGGATGGCTGTCGTCGCCGGAGTGGGGCAGGGGGGGGGGGGGGGGATACAAAACCGGGGGCGCAGTGTGGTATAAATACGGGTGGTGTGGAGTCTGCAGCGCTCAGTGACACCATCACTGGTGTCACTGAGCAGAAGAGCCGGTTCAGTTGAAGACACCAAACGCGGTCGGTCCGTCACCGGACCGCGCTCTCAGGAACCACGGGATTCACTTCAGGAACCTTCAAGTTCTTATGACTTCTTCCTCCTGAAATGATAGTTCTACCTAATCAGGCAAACGGTGGATCAGCCTTTAATCTTCTTCTTTACGTGTCTCTTCAACAAGTCCATCTGCTCTCACATCAACGGACCGATCCACTCCTCCTGACGGCCGCCGCTCCACGCTGCAGACCCTGAAGCTCTGATCCTCCTCTTCCTCTTCCTCTTCCTCCTCCCCTCTGATCCTCCTCCTCCCCCTCCTCTTCCTCCTCCCTCTCCTCTTCCTCCCCCTCCTCTTCCTCCTCCCCCTCCTCTTCCTCCTCCCCCTCCTCCGCCTCCTCTCCTCTTCCTCCTCCCCTCTGATCCTCCTCCCCCTCCTCCCTCTCCTCCCCCTCCCCCTCCTCTTCCTCCTCCCCCTCCTCTTCCTCCTCCCTCTCCTCCCCCTCCCCCTCCTCTTCCTCCTCCCTCTCCTCCCCCACTCCCCCTCCTCCGCCTCCTCTCCTCCTCCTCCCCTCTGATCCTCCTCCTCCTCCCCTCTGATCCTCCTCCTCCTCCCCTCTGATCCTCCTCCTCCTCCTCCTCCCTTCTGATCCTCCTCCTCCTCCTCACAGTGACTGGGAGACTTGGATCAGATGGAGACCCCTGGATCACTGAACTCCGTGGGGGGGGGGCCCTGATGTACCGACAGGAAATGCTTCAGCAGACTTCCTTTATAATGTTTTACACAAACATGAATCGTTGTTTTCCTCCTCAGATTGAAGGAGGCCGCTTCATTCTGTTGGTTCTAGTGTCGAGTCGTTGGTTCTTAAGATGACCAAACCTGTAGCGGTGAATTAAACAACGTCTATGAATGCATATGATGGTCTGAATGGCTCTGCTCCCAGCGGGGACTGATGTCCTCCTCTGAGCTGAGAGACGTCCGTCTGGTTCTCAGCAGACGACTGGAGGGATGTGGGCTTGACAAACGTCCATGTGGGGGCGCTGTCGTCCCAGACAACAGCCCAGCTGAACACGGACCTGCCTCAGCGCACACCGACAGCCTCTCTGTGCACGCCCCCACCGTGTGTCTGCTTCTTATCTTCACAAGCATGAAGTCATTTTTCTAGAGATTGTTTTTGAAGTCAGAAGTCTGCCTCCCTCTGCTCCAGTAAAGCCTTCATCAGACGTCTCCATCACCCCCCCCCTCCTCATCTTAAGGCTGCACAATAATCATCTGACCCGATTCCTCATCGCTAGTGTCTGAGGACGTGTGTGTGTGCGTGTATATATATATATATATATATATGTGTGTATATATATATATATATATATATATATATATATATGTGTATATATATATATATATATATATATGTGTATATATATGTATATATATGTATATATATGTATATATATATATATATATATGTATATATATATCTATATATATATATATATATCTATATATGTATATATATATATATGTATATGTATATATGTATATGTATATGTATATATATATAGAGAGAGAGCAGGGGTCAACCTGTTTACTAAACACCACCGTTGTGGTCGTGGTCGCGCCCGTAGCTCTGAGGTCACGGGATAAAATTACAACTAAATACAACTGTCTGACAGATGAGTGTTGCTTAATCCATTTGAGACGCGTTCCTTTGTGTGCGTACGAGGGTGAAGGCCATATGGTCGGAGCCCATATGGATTTGAATACGGTTACTACACGTTGGATGACTTCAGGCCAGTGTGGGGAATCTGATGGTTTGTAATAAATAAGTTATTGGCATATTGCAAAATTATAATGTGCATATATTAAGGTGGTTAGGACAGCAGAAAGCCTATGTTTTGAAATCACATTTTCTCTGTTGACTGTAAACTAGTTCCCTGCCTCTGAATGACCATGTGTGTAGCACATGGTGTCAAGCAGCCGATGCAAAGGTCAATCGCTTATTTCACGATTTGCAATTTATTCAACTAAAAGCATTTTGGTCTTTATGCTGTTTCAGAGCCAAGGGACTCTGCAGTCGCTGGCACCTTGGTGACATTAAACTCAGATAAAAAACAGTTCATAAAAGGTAGATGGCATCGGCGCACACACACACACACACACATACCCCCTTAAGTTGCTGAAAGTAGCTTTATGAATAAACCTTATGCATCTGAAATCCTGTTTGACAGGCGAAATGTACACTACAAATTCTAATTGAACTGCAAACTACTCATTTAACAGTAAGAGAATCGAACCATGACAAAGGTTTAGAATCAGGATACCACGAAGCAACCGAATGAGGAAGGTTCCTCACCGCTAGGACGGTTCCTCACCGCTAGGACGGTTCCTCACCGTCAGGAAGGTTCCTCACCGTCAGGAAAGTTCCTCACCGTCAGGAAGGTTCCTCACTGTCGGGAAGGTTCCTCACCGTCAGGAAGGTTCCTCACTGTCTGGAAGGTTCCTCACCGTCAGGAAGGTTCCTCACAGTCAGGAAGGTTCCTCACCATCAGGAAGGTTCCTCACCGTCAGGAAGGTTCCTCACAGTCAGGAAGGTTCCTCACCGCTAGGAAGGTTTGTAACGGTGAGGAACCTTCCTAAGTGTTAGGAACCTTCATAACGGTGAGGAACCTTCCTAAGAGTTAGGAACTTTCATAACGGTGAGGAACCTTCCTAAGTGTTAGGAAGGTTCCTAACACTTAGGAAGGTTCCTAGATGCAAGTTCGCATCTAGACTCAACTTTGAAAATGGTTTTAAGTCAATTTAAAAAGTATCTAATATGGTCTCCAACTCCCTTGGGGGTCCAACGGCCCCCCGCAGAGAGGAGGACGTCTCCTCCTCTCCTCCTCTCCTCTCCTCTCCTCCTCTCCTCCTCTCCTCCTCTCCTCTCCTCCCATTCCAGAACCAGACTGATGGAATCGCTCTTGCTTTATTGATTCAGATTCCAAATCATGTTTCTTCTTTTCCAATCGTCTTGACCACAATAATCCAAACTATGAGGCCTTAACATAGAAATAAACAATTTACAAAGTCCCCAAATTAGTTTCTTCGATTTCCCAGTGAAGAGGCGAACACACAGCTGTAGAGGACTCAGTTTATTTTTAGAATAGATTTCAGAACTGATGTGATGGAATTGATAAGCGTCTCTTTGGAGTCAAATCCCCATCACTGCTACATCAGCAGGTCCAAGCGGCCGGGGCTGGTTTGGGCTGTTGGCTCACACCCCCCCCCCCCCTGATATATTCTAATCAGGCCCTACAGCTTCAGGTTGTTGTTCCTGGAGGTCGGCCGGCTGTAGAACGGAGTCGGACAGAGAGAACGGAGGCGCAGAGGGAACTAAGGAGCACCAACGAGCAGAATGTCCGATCCCCAATCACCCTAAGGGCGAGCTCACTGAGCCCCCCCACACACATCAGAGGACCCGCCTTCCCCTCTGCGCTGGAGATCTCTGCCTTAACCCTGGTGTGTGAGTTCCCCTCATTCAGGTGTGGCACACTATTAAGAGGTTATTCGTATAATTTATTACTCATAATTCTGAGGCTCAGCCATATTGGCAGGAACATTCAGGAATAAATTGAGTGTGAAGACGGACGTGTGATGTAGTGTGGGCCCCAACCTTCAGCTGGCTGCTGGCCCTTCCTGCCGGCACAAGGACAGCGTCGGAGCAGATCCACCGTTAAGGTTGACCCAGCCGAGTCAATGATGGAGCTTCTCTCTGGGACTCGTCCGCCTCAGAGAGGCAGCTCTCTGAACGCCCATAAGACAAGTCTCTGGTTCAGAGCACAACACTTCATTTCATAACAAACAAAAATTATTTCCATTGTTTCAAATATATTAACTTGAAATTATGAAAATATTTTTAGTTCCTCCTTCTTTCTTCTTATTTATTTTGCCAATTGGGTTCCTTAAAGAACATTATATTTAGTGAACCATACAGTTTAACCCAGTTTTAGTTTTTCCTTTTTTATTTTTTGCATACCATGGCCAAAAGCGACACAAAAAAAAAAAATTGCAGGATTACATTTTTGCCAGAAAACATTTTCATTGGCTATGTTCCCTTTCATTTAATTATTTGATCATTTTCTAATGCAGAATTTTCCTACACTTAAATTCACATAAACAAACAAAGGACCTACAGTAAACATTTAAGAGGCAGTACGATTGACATTTCAGTAATGGAGCCATAACCCTCAACAGAACGGAGGCTGAGCTGGGTGTGACTGCACTTTTGTTTGTGTAACGTCATGCTGTTGAGCATCATGCATGTTCAGCTGCTGGTCCTTCATTGAATCACAGCTCTTATGTGTTACACTTGGCAAGGAGCTACATCCCTGTTTACATCTCCTTCTCATTACATACATTATGGTATGTCCATGGTCTGGGCATCAATACTCAGGAGGTGTATATCGTCTGGATCGACCTTTACGTGGTGAATCCTGCCGACCTATGCTACGCTTTGCTCTGTGTTGTGCTAGCTTCAGCTGACCTTAATGTGTCAAGTCTCTCTCATAGCATAAATATAGAAAACAACATTTCTACATGTAAATTCAGTCCTCGCCAAATTAATACGGACGTTTCATCTGCGCGTTCCTCTGGGCGAGTGTGGCAATTCAAGATAGCGCCAGAAATGTTGAAAGCATTCATAGCAGATTTTCTGCACGTATGCTTGTAATGGGAGACACTTCTATTATTTATAAAAATGAGTTAAACACCACTGTACATATGATACCTAGTCATTTATTAATCAAAGACATATTGTAGGTACCAGTGTGAGAATTCAATTTAATATATATGTGTGTGTTTTTTTTCTTGGCATTGTTGAGCGCACAAGCAAACACAATCATCCCCTCTTTGGATTCATTTCTTTTTGCCTTTCCCTCCTCTCCTCCATTCCTCCGTTCCCGCCTGAGAGATAAGATGGATATCTTTATGTTTATCGTTGAACTAGGAAATACAAAAGCAGCAGCCTTTGTTCCGGTAATACCAAACGTCTTGTGGAAGAGGCCGAGGTTCTTATAGATGGCCTCGCCTCGCAGCCAGATGCATTCTCCTTAATTATGGAAACAAACGGAAGAAGCAGAGGTTAGAAAGGCCGCACTGGGCTTTGGATATGATTAGGTTTTTATCTTGACTGGGAATAGAGAGGAGAATGGAGAGGACAGGCGTGGTCATCTACATGCTAATCAAATGGCTTGAAATTCATAGCCTCCTTGTGTGCTAAATGCTTATTACTCCGGCTCCGCGGCGCAGCCTGCCGATTGGATTGCAGATCCAGGGATTACAATCGCTGCATCCGTAGTGGGCCTCAGCGCTTTGTGACTTTCTTTATAATAAAATCCTCTACTTGACTCGGACTTGGCAGGAGATACATGACTTGTTTGCTAACGCTGACCTTAAGACTGAGGTGGCTTCATTCTTAAGTCGGTTTGATACAGCAGCTCCCTGTTCCCTGTGTGTCAGCCTTAATGCAGACCCTTTTGGAAGTGCCCTGTTCTCCAAGGCTTAGCTGGGGCAGTAAGTGGTCTTTAGCGGGGTGTGAGCGGAGGCAGAGGACGGCGGTGGGTCGGCGCGGTGGCACACGGTGACTAAAGGCCTCTGGAATGAAGTCGTGAGCGGTGCTAGTGGACAGAACAATAGACCGCCGCGCAGTGCAGCGGGGGAACGGCCATGTACTGGGGCTCATTTGAGAGAAAGGAGAATGAATGGATTC
>NC_082395.1:564818-623534 GCF_031168955.1 Gadus macrocephalus | reverse complement strand
AAAATCATTCTTCTCATTCTGTTGATAATTTTTTTTTTTTTTTTGAATCGTACATGTTGTTGCATCTTTAAAGTGGGCTTACCAGCCACGCAGAATACTTTAGTACTGTGGTGTATATCATTAGCTTTACCTTTGTTTACATGAGACCATTTTCTAAAATGTCAAGTTAATTTAAGTTGCAATTTAGACTAAGAATGAATGTTTCACTCAAGTAATGTTCAGGCTTAATTAACAGACTGTGAATCAGGAGTGTGTGTGTGTGTGTGTGTGTGTGTGTGTGTGTGGGGGGGGGGCGACATCAATGTTCCTCTGAATCAGCCCACAGGCAGCCAGCATTCAGAGACATCCTTCAGCTCATTCTCTGCTCAGTTCAGCCCTCTGCTCTTGAGGCATTGAATGTGCGGGTGATTACGAATCACCGGGGACCACAAACTGATAAGCCAATTGATTGACAGACGGAGGCGTTTGGGAAGCAGAACAACAATCTATCTCAGAATGGATTCACATCCGGAGCGATAATGTCGTTTCGCGCCTAATCATCTAATGGATCCTAAATCCATTTTTGCGTGGATATCAGCAGAACACCATTACCCTAATGGTGATGCACAGACGATGGGCGGCAGAATGAACGTTATTACCGTTTAAACCCCTTCTGAGACCTCAAACTTGGGGATGCCGGATTACGGCGGGAAGACTGATGGGATCGCTGTTGACTCTTTCATCGTGTCGGCCTGGAGCGCCTCATGTCTGCTTTAACGGGGATGAGGCCCAACGCTGCGGCTCCCCCCCGGCGCCTGCAGACTGAACCATGACCGCCAGCGTGAAGGGGGGAGCTGAGTGTGGAAACAGACAGTCATGGAGCACACCAAAAGGCCTCCCTCGTGCAGACCAATGAGATCCTCTACTGTAATAGCTCCCAGTTCCATCGCTATCTGCTGGATGGATATTTCTCTAGTTCTCATCAGGGTAGCTGTGAGAGAAGTCGTAGCCTGACCCATCCCAGATAAAGACAAATTAAAATGATGTTGGTTCTACTCAAAGCCCTTCGCCCAGTGGTACTTAATGACAGATTGTACAGGTTTTTCCCCAACAAATCAATGTCATCTACATATTTAAATAAACACATCTTTAGTATTATGACTTTAACCTAAATGTGTCAGAGTGTCACAGGTTGTCAGATGGTCGGTAGGCCATCAACGCCTCACTTCAAACCAACTGGAGCTTACATAATGATTTTTTTTTTTTTTTTTACTAGACTTGGTGCATAAAGCTTCATGATACCAGATTTGCTGCAATGTGCAAAGCCCCTGGATCCTCAGTACCACCGGAGGAAGAGATGGCTGCTCTGAGACCGGCATCATGATGGTGGTGGTGGCGGTGGAGAATCCAGTAGAAAACTTTAGCAGCGGGAGTTTGTGATGGGGTAAATGAAAGGTGAATGTGGAAGTATGTACTGCTTATAAAGCCTTAAATTTATTCTAAAAGATAAGTGGTGGATGGCCATTCCTGTTTTCATATTCTCAAACTGATTGATATCGTGAATACATATTCATGGGAGACTGCCACAGACCATTCCTGCACCGTACCTTCTGCCTTGCAGATGAGAAGGCGATAGAACAAGTTCCACCGGCACCATGAGAGTACCTCCAGTATAACTGCTTGTTGGTAATGATTTGCAGATTAACACTCAAACAAGCTAGTAACAATGGGTGAATGAAGTCCTTGGGAGACAACATTTGGCCTGTAATGCACCACAACCCCACCTGCCCACGCTGTATGGGTTGTCGATGTAGTCTAGAACCCCCCACTCTGATGCAGTCCATCTGAGGGGCGTTTGCCTCATGCTTCCCCCTATAGATTCAGATTGTGTTGATGAACCGCATTCATTCCTGCGTCTGTCCCCGTTTTTAAGGGCTTTTGGTTGTCCACAAATTAAACAACTCTATGAAGCTCTTAATCACATTACATATAGTATATGATTCTCTAGCTTCTACATAGGGACCGATCAGGAATATTAATTATACATATTAAAAAACACATATATTTTTTATATATAGAGAGGGGGATCTCTTGTAGTGAATGTTTCCCGTAAAATTGCATTCAGAATTTGAGGGAAAAAATAAACAATTGAATTTATTTTCTTGATACACTTGTTCTTCCCAGAGTCCAGTGAACTGGAATATGATACGTGCCGGGTTGGCTATTCATTAATAACATTTGATAAAGAGATTTCCACAGCACTGTTGATCCTACAAAGAGGCCGTTTTCTCCAGAGCTTTTTATTAGATTGTAGTCTTTCATTTCCTCCGGGAGAAGCGACCGCAGCAGGGTTTGTTACCGGTCCTCGTGCTGAACCCAGTGGATCTGCTGTTCTGGAGCAGAGGATCCGTGTTCAGCCCTGAGGGGGGCGGTCGTTGGGTGAGTGTTAACGTCTGCATACAGGATGACTCAGAATTATTATACTTATTACTTCATCGCATTTTCGTATGCATTTTGTGTCCTGGCTTTCTGTATTTTTTTTTTTTTAATATTTAATAATATACACATTAATAATAATAATTGTGAATGTTTCAAACAAAACATCTGGAGTAACAGATGTGTCAACTAATCATTTGAACAACGAAATATAATAATATTAGGAAAAGTTGTGGCAACTCCAGCGATTAGTGTTGGCTGTCAAAATACAATTCCACGTCAAAATGTAATTACTTATCAGGAGAGGGTGTGAAGACTTGAAACAGGGCCTCCACTGATGCTTATTTGAATAGTCCTAGAATAAATGGGGCCAGTGTGTACGAAGGTCCAACACAGAGTCCAGCTCACTGGGTTCAGGAGGAAGGTTTCAGCTAAGGCCATTCCCTCCTTCCACCTGGGCAGAGCTAAGCCAAGACGAAGTTCATGTTTCTGCATATCTAACTCTATCAGGTTGGACATCCAATTGGCTCAATTAATAATTTATATTTGACAGACATAATAAATTAATCCGAAAGCGGTTGTATTTTATTAAACAGTGCAAATGTAATATTCGCTTTGTAAGTATAGTCATGAAGTCTTTCATATTGCGGAAACCTCTTCTTGACCACAAAGCCAGCAGGTCGAGCTATTCTGATTCTCTTCTTACACTGAAGTACAATAGATCGATAGATAGATACCGATTGATCCCCAGGGGGAATTCAAAAGAATAAATAAGGCATTACCCTTCTCACTTCTATTTAATACATACAGATATACACACTGATATGTTTCCAATGTATGATGAGGCATTGGCACATGGAAAAGCCTTTGTTCTGTTTAATATCAAGTCAACAAGTACATAACGCACATTGCATGAACATGGCAGTTTGACCTTTCTGTACTGATGACATCAGACCATCAGTGTAGCTACATACGGTCCAAGAAATACGAAGAGCAACTGTTTTATTATTCTATCATAATAGCGATATTTTCTTCCCTGTAGATGCTGTGTGAAAGAGTTCTATGTGTCCTGTCCCATTCCACCACGAGGTGTTATAACAGTAACACAAGGTATAAGGTTATAGCAGGAGCTTCTCCTCAGAAGGTTGGTCTTTTTGAGGAGCGACAGAACCTTGAGGGAGGGAGATGATTGTGTGGAAAGGATCCTGAGTTTAGGGTTTCCACCAGGACAGTGCTCACCATAGACCTGTTGTTTGAAGAGAAGGAATATCATTCCATTTCCATGCCAGCCCTCCAGTGTGGGAGAGGGAGGGAGAGATAGGGAGAGAGAGAGAGAGAGAGAGGGAGGGAGAGGGAGAGGGAGGGAGAGAGGGAGAGAGAGAGAGAGAGATAGATAGGGAGGAGGAGAGAGAGAGAGAGAGAGAGAGAGAGAGAGAGAGAGAGAGAGAGAGAGAGAGAGAGAGAGAGAGAGAGAGAGAGAGAGAGAGAGAGAGGAGGAGGAGGAGGAGGAGGAGGAGGAGGAGAGAGAGAGAGAGAGAGAGAGAGAGAGAGAGAGAGAGAGAGAGAGAGAGAGAGAGAGAGAGAGGAGGGAGGGAGGGAGGGAGGGAGGGGGAGGGAGGGAGGGAGGGAGAGAGAGATAGGGAGTAAGCTGCCTCCTCCTCTACTCGTGTGTCGCTTTAAGCCCTTGAAAACTTGGGTACCAAAACTTTTTTGTTGACCCACTTAAATGTGACTGTAAAACCACAAACTGGGTTATACTGTAGCTGCAGAACCTTTAGGATGAATTATCTACCAGTAAATAATAATGTATTTATTCATGCATAGGCCCTGCTCTGTACAATACAAATGAAGTGTGCTTTGCAATATCCATCACCACCTATTATATAAGGAAGTATATATGCACACATAATCCATTATTCAGACAGAAATACAATTCCATTTAACGGTAAATATTTTGTGATTAATCCAGTTTCTTAACGATGTGGACGCTATGCAGTTGCTCATTCAAGATGCGTTTTCAGAACCACTGATGAAGGTCTGAGTGACTGCTTAGTGACTGGTTAG
Organism: Gadus macrocephalus; assembly: GCF_031168955.1. Classification (NCBI taxonomy): domain Eukaryota; kingdom Metazoa; phylum Chordata; class Actinopteri; order Gadiformes; family Gadidae; genus Gadus; species Gadus macrocephalus. Next base: position 619,055 of record NC_082395.1, on the reverse strand, counting down.
TCTGGTTAGTCTCCCAGACTGATGGAGGTCTGGTTAGTGTCTGGTTAGTCTCCAAGACTGATGGAGGTCTGGTTAGTGACTGGTTAGTCTCCCAGACTGATGGAGGTCTGGTTAGTGTCTGGTTAGTCTCCCAGACTGATGGAGGTCTGGTTAGTGTCTGGTTAGTCTCCCAGACTGATGGAGGTCCAGTTAGTGACTGATGGAGGTCTGGTTAGTGTCTGGTTAGTCTCCCAGACTGATGGAGGTCTGGTTAGTGTCTGGTTAGTCTCCCAGACTGATGGAGGTCCAGTTAGTGTCTGGTTAGTCTCCCAGACTGATGGAGGTCCAGTTAGTGACTGATGGAGGTCTGGTTAGTGTCTGGTTAGTCTCCCAGACTGATGGAGGTCCAGTTAGTGACTGATGGAGGTCTGGTTAGTGTCTGGTTAGTCTCCCAGACTGATGGAGGTCTGGTTAGTGTCTGGTTAGTCTCCCAGACTGATGGAGGTCCAGTTAGTGACTGATGGAGGTCTGGTTAGTGTCTGGTTAGTCTCCCAGACTGATGGAGGTCTGGTTAGTCTCCCAGACTGATGGAGGTCTGGTGTCTGGTCCCTCGTTCCTCCAGCGCTGCTGACCGGAGGTTCTTCTTCTTCCTCCTCCTCCTCCTCCTCCTCCTCCTCCTCCTCCTCCTCCTCCTCCACCTACAGCCTCGGTCCTCAGCTCTCTACGGGGAGCGGCCATACTGCCCAGACGGGGGACGCCCCCCCCGCTGTGGGCAGGGCCCACGGTGGGGGGCTGCCTCTGAGGCCCAGCGGGGGCAGACAGTCTCCACCAGTCTGTTGTGTTTCAGAGGCTGGAGGCTGCCTCTGAGGCCCAGGGGGGGGGGACAGTCTCCACCAGTCTGTTTCAGGGCCAAGTGGCCACAGAGACTTCTGTTCAGCCGAGAGACGCAGGTTTCAGTCACACTCAGTTTTAATGTGTTCTAAACTACGGCAGACTTATCTTATAGTCTTACCTAATGCGGAGGATTTGTGTGTGTGTGTGTGTGTGTGTGTGTGTGTGTGTGTGTCAGTGGCGGCTGGTCGTTTTTAAAGTGAGGGAGGAAGGACTGCGCGCTTGGTTGCCATTGGCCTGCTTGCACTGTTGGTGTATGGTGGCATAAGAATGTGAGACTCAAGTTGTTTCAGGGTGTTTTGGTGAACTACAAAATAGAAGGGAGGGAGTTATGTGAACAAAATGTATACAAAGCCACCAGTGGCATCACTGTAATTTGAGAAGGAAAGGATGCAAAGCATATTAGTCAAATCAGGCCTACTATTGATTTGTAAAAGTAAATAAAAAAATCTGGGCCTATCATTGGGCCTATTTTTGCCCTCACTGACTGAAGTTATTTAGCTATGTTTATTTTCAGTTACAATTGCTTGTAATGCTACCAGTAAGTCATTGCGTACCTAGCAAACCATGTAGCACTCACAACACTGACGTTGCCATTACTTCTGGAGACCTTGATTTTGGGAAGTGGTCTACCTCTTTCTTTGGTCGCTAACTTAGCACTGTAACTGAATGAATGGAATGCTTTTTGTAATAAGACGTTAACAATGTCCTCCGTTTCCAATGTTTCCATTGTGCATTTAGGATCTCGCTATCGCAGATTTCACTTGCTCTGCGTCTCTCAGACTGAGCACCGCGGCAACGCAGACCGGGTTTGTTATCGACAGCGTTGCCAGATTGGGCAGATTTCCCGCCCAATGATAATTCTTCCAGCCTAACATGGTTAAAAGTAGCCCAATTGGGTGGGAAATCGGACCAATCTGGCAACACTGCTCAACATCCAGGGATCCTACTTATTGGTTAATAGCGCAGACGGATAGATTTTTGCGCGAATCAGACCCCTTAAGGTCCCACCCACTCAGAGGAGGACTTTCCTCCTCTCTCCCATTGAAACCCATGTTATCCACCGGCCGCCAGTACTTTCGGGAAAATGAATGGGAGTCAACGGAGGCGGAGGGAGGACGTTCCTCCCTGAAGTAATTGTCAAAAGGCGATAGGGGGTGCTAATGTCCCTTTACCCAGGGAAACGAACATTATATATTCAAAGGCAATAAAGTAGTCATATTTAAGGTCATTAATTCATTACAATAGTCTGGGCAATCTACATTTTTTATTCTCAACAATGTTAGGGAGGATCTTCCTCCCTCTCCTCAATGGAGAAGCCTCCACTGGTGTGTGTGTGTGTGTGTGTGTGTGTGTGTGTGTGTGTGTGTGTGTGTGTGTGTGGCCCTCAGGCTGCAGAAGACGATGTCAAGGCGAGTGTCAAACCCGGCTTTACAGTATTCCTTGAGGAGCCGTGCTCTGACGCTCTGACCTTTAGATTCTCCAGATCACTCAACCCGGTTCTCCAGATCACTCAACCCGGTTCTCCAGATCACTCAACCCGGTTCTCCAGATCACTCAACCCGGTTCTCCAGATCACTCAACCCGGGGTCAAGCGGAATCATTCACACTTTCAATAGTCATGTTCACAGGTGAGTGGCAATTACATCCTTAAGTGAGCATGGACGTACAATCCCAAAGCAACAAACACACTCGTACGCATTCAGTATGTATAGTTACCGAATTATCAAGTTATCATTCCTGAATGCCTAGGCTAAGCTTACGGAATAGATAGATAGAGATAGCATACAATTTTTTCAGTTAGAAATATATAAATCAGTCCAAACGGTTCTAAATGTATTGTGACCACTCGTGTCACTGCACTCTGGTGTTTGTGCTCTGAGACAACATGTGGACTGACTCCAGCTGTCAGGATCACAGGGGGCGGTACGGCCGTAGCCGCACGCGTCCGCAGAACATCACAACGACTCCCGGAAATAACAACCCTCCAAGTGAACCAGCAGAGAGATGGATGTGGCTCCCTTAAATGATGCGGCAATGGCCTTCACTTTCCCATACTCACACACGTGGCCGCACACACACGCACACAGACACACACACACTAGACACACACACACAGACCCACACACACACACACACACACACACACACACACACACACACACACACACACACACACACACACACACACACAGACACACACACACACACCGTGGTGTGTTAAACCCACCTCAGACTCTATGCCTTTGTCTCCAGACGCCCTCTCTCCGTGGACGGGTTCTGCTGCTATATCGTGATCAATGGAGAGGAAAATGCAATTGCAATATTTCAAGCTTTTGTGAAAGAGTATACTGTTGTGGTCATATGTGGAACACAGGCGATATTACAGGATGTTTACATCTCTTTAGCCTGGTTCTGTCAGTGTCACTCTGATGCATAAATCCGACCATTCATTTCATGAAATGGTAACACGCTTTGTCTGGCGGTGTGGTTCTACTCTTCTCTGGTGCTACTGCTGTAGGTTTAAAGCCTGACACACAGACGTCAGTTATAGAATACCAACAGGGAGCACTGTACAGTCCCCCTGGGGTCCATCAGATATCTGTGTTTAGTAGCAGGGGTGTGTTTAGTGTTCAGTAGGAACCTGCAGAGAACAAGGTATACATAAACCCAATCCCAAAGTGAGCCCTGAGGACTAAGGACTCACAGACTTAATTGATCTCAGGTGCTAAGTGAGCGAGTGTGTGAGGCCACATGGGCTCAGATAGGTATATATGGGATAGGGACAGCACTTCACGAGAGCACATGTTAACTTGGCAACGTTTAATGACAAAGATGCTGCTGACACTTGCCGGTTTGGGAATCGGCTACAGCAATTTATTGATATTAGAAAATATAATTTTTTACTTTTGAATACTTCAGTATAAAGGATGTATTGAATCATTTAGGTGATTATTGGCCTACACATACTAATCATAAGTCAGAACGGGCTACATTTGGCTGAATTATAAAAGGTATAAGTATTAATATTAAGAGCCGTTTGGGAGCCAAAAGAGCAGGCTCTTGTTGGTGAGCTGATCCAAATGATCCGGCTCACTAAAAAAAGGCAGTAATTCCTATCTGCTCGCCCATTGACAGTAGCGTCATCTTGTTGTTTACCTTCCTAATGTCCGGATTTCCCTATGGTCTACGGGGTAAACGTCACGACGCTCTGAACTGTGGGTAATTCCCTTAGGTGAAGTCTGCACTGATGCGGACTCACGGAAAGGGCTCGGTAGGTGTGGACTCAAACCCTCACGCCCTTTGGAATTCGACATTGGGACAGCCCTAAAGCCTTACTAATTTCGAGAGAGAACGTGCATCAAAGTCCGTGAGCCCGGACATTGGGATTGGGCCATACAGTCTTGCGTGAAGGAAGGAGAATGTCCATTTCATTTACATCAGGTCCCTTTCCAAATCCAGTGATGGAGAATGGCTGACACACAGTGCAGGGAACAGTGGGAGCTCAGAAAAGGTCAGCCTGATAAACACTCCTTAACCCCCCTTCCTTTTCATCGGCAGGAGAAATCTTCAACGTATTTGATGCTGAACCTGGAAAAAGGAGAGGGGGGTCTGAAAGGTTAAAGAAAGAAACAACACAGAACATGTACCCAGAGACCCAAAGGAACGCGAGGAAGCATTGTCAACACGCAGCAATTATCTGCAAAGGGAAATAGTGGCCCGTGATTATTGCACTGGAGATCAAATACAAGCCTGCTGACAAGAATAACAAGGGAACCATAGCAGAATGCAAATGCCCATATATAGAGGTCTAGGCTGGGGTATTGGAGGAAGTACAATCACAAGAACAGGAAGTGAAGAAATTATATCAAAAAAAAAAAAAAAAATTCAAGGACATCTGTGATTCTGTAGGTGCGTACGTTGGCTTCAAGAGAGGTGGGGTATTGAGTCAATGTTTAACATGAGACTATTATGGTGCATTATTTAATATTCAGAACATTCATAATGATTGCATTGCAATGCAGAATATCACAAGGCTTTATATTGCCCTAATATGAAAGACGGAAATCTGTTTGGACTTATGTGTTTAGAATTATGAGCCTCTGAGTCTCTGAACATTAAGCTAATATATTAGGGAGAGTAAAGGTACGGCCACACCAAACGCGTTAAGGTACGGCCACACCAAACGCGTTACCTGCGTACCACGCGTATAAAATCTGCAATTTTTCCATAGGGAAGCATTGGTTTACGCGCGTATGAGGTGCGTACACGCGTATCATGCGTACCAAGCAACATTTTACTCGCTGTAGGGGCGTATGAGGCGCGTACATATATGCGCGTATATATACGCGCGCACATATACGCGCGTACATATACGCGCGTACATATACGCGCGTACATGTACGCGAGGAGTTCAAAAAATTTAACTTTTTACGCTCATACGCGCCGCAATAGCCAATCAGCGTTGAGCTTGACCCGACGTCACTGGCAGAGAGTAGTGAGCTTGGACAGAAGCATACGGCCGACATCTTTCTTTATTCTGTGTGGAAATAGTAACATAGTTACGCCATTAAATGCTTTTATGGAAACATTTTTAGCGAGAAATGTGCATTTTACTTTCATAATGTTCGCTCTGTGAATGTGAAGGATGTTTGGTTTGATAGTTATGACGAAGAGGGAACGCTCCGTTCACTTGCATGGACAGAGTCTCTGGTTACTAAGCAACCTCAACGTCTTGGCGGACTATATATCTGCTGATCAACACTACGAATGCTGGAAACACACCAGACACACCATGTGAAGTTATTTAACCCGATTATTGTTATTTATATCCGAGATTATTTAATCTAACCCGATCTAAACTCTATCACCCAAACACGGCGGCGTTTGGGTTTCCTACCTCGGACTCCAGAGCAGCCATGCCCATGGCAGCCACGGCCGGCAACTTTCTTTATTCTGAGTGGAAATAGTAACATACGCCATTAAATGCGTTTATGGAAACATTTCTAGCGAGAAATGTGCATTTTACTCTCCTAATGTTCGCTCGGTGAATGTGAAGGATGTTTGGTTTGATAGTTATGACGAAGAGGGAACGCTCCGTTCACTTGCATGGACAGAGTCTCTGGTTACTAAGCAACCTCAACGTCTTGGCGGACTATATATCTGCTGATCAACACTACGAATGCTGGAAACACACCAGACACACCATGTGAAGTTATTTAACCCGATTATTGTTATTTATATCCGAGATTATTTAATCTAACCCGATCTAAACTCTATCACCCAAACACGGCGACGTTTGGGTTTCCTACCTCGGACTCCAGAGCAGCCATGTCCATGGCAGCCACGGCCGGCAACTTTCTTTATTCTGAGTGGAAATAGTAACATAGTTACGCCATTAAATGCGTTTATGGAAACATTTCTAGCGAGAAATGTGCATTTTACTCTCCTAATGTTCGCTCGGTGAATGTGAAGGATGTTTGGTTTGATAGTTATGACGAAGAGTGAACGCTCCGTTCACTAGCATGGACAGAGTCTCTGATTGCTAAGCAACCTCAACGTCTTGGCGGACTATTTCTCTGCTGATCAACACTACGAATGCTGGAAACACACCAGACACACCATGTGAAGTTATTTAACCCGATTATTGTTATTTATATCCGAGATTATTTAATCTAACCCGATCCAAGCTCTATCATCCATCCAAACACGGCGGCGTTTGGGTTTTGGGTTTCCTTCCTCGGACTCCTAAATCCAGCGCAGCCACAGGCTGGGGGGGGGGGGGGGGGGGGGGAGTTTTGGGCGGTCTCATCTACGCGCGTATGCGTACGCGCGTATCTGACCATTTTTGACACAAAATGGTCAAGCAACATTTTCGCTGCGTTACGCACGTACATGGTACGCGAGGTACGCGCTTGGTGTGTTCGCACCTTTACCTGCGTACCATGCGTATAAAATCGGCAATTTTTCCATAGGGAAGCATTGGTTTACGCGCGTATGAGGTGCGTACACGCGTATCATGCGTACCAAGCAACATTTTACTCGCTGTAGGAGCGTATAAGGCGCGTATATATACGCGCGTACACATACGCGCGTATGTGTACGCGCGTACGTGAGGAGTTCAAAAAATTGAACTTTTTACGCTCATACGCGCCGCAATAGCCAATCAGCGTTGAGCTTGACCCGACGTCACTGGCAGAGAGTAGTGAGCTTGGACAGAAGCATACGGCCGACATCTTTCTTTATTCTGTGTGGAAATAGTAACATAGTTACGCCATTAAATGCTTTTATGGAAACATTTTTAGCGAGAAATGTGCATTTTACTTTCATAATGTTCGCTCGGTGAATGTGAAGGATGTTTGGTTTGATAGTTATGACGAAGAGGGAACGCTCCGTTCACTTGCATGGACAGAGTCTCTGGTTACTAAGCAACCTCAACGTCTTGGCGGACTATATATCTGCTGATCAACACTACGAATGCTGGAAACACACCAGACACACCATGTGAAGTTATTTAACCCGATTATTGTTATTTATATCCGAGATTATTTAATCTAACCCGATCTAAACTCTATCACCCAAACACGGCGGCGTTTGGGTTTCCTACCTCGGACTCCAGCGCAGCCATGTCCATGGCAGCCACGGCCGGCAACTTTCTTTATTCTGGGTGGAAATAGTAACATAGTTACGCCATTAAATGCGTTTATGGAAACATTTCTAGCGAGAAATGTGCATTTTACTCTCATAATGTTCGCTCGGTGAATGTGAAGGATGTTTGGTTTGATAGTTATGACGAAGAGTGAACGCTCCGTTCACTTGCATGGAAAGAGTCTCTGATTGCTAAGCAACCTCAACGTCTTGGCGGACTATATATCTGCTGATCAACACTACGAATGCTGGAAACACACCAGACACACCATGTGAAGTTATTTAACCCGATTATTGTTATTTATATCCGAGATTATTTAATCTAACCCGATCCAAGCTCTATCATCCACCCAAACACGGCGGCGTTTGGGTTTCCTTCCTCGGACTCCTAAATCCAGCGCAGCCACAGGCTGGGGGGGGGGGGGGGGGGGGGAGTTTTGGGCGGTCTCATCTACGCGCGTATGCGTACGCGCGTATCTGACCATTTTTGACACAAAATGGTCAAGCAACATTTTAGCTGCATTACGCGCGTACATGGTACGCGAGGTACGCGCTTGGTGTGTTCGCACCTTAAGATGTCAGTCAGTCAGATGCAGTGGCGGCTGGCGATCAAACATGTTGGTGGGGCAAAGTAATAGACAGGGGGTCTGAGGGTCCCCCCCCCCATAATCATTTTTGAATTTAATAGATTTGATTTCCTGTATTCTGGTGCATTTTGGGGATGGCCACTACCTATTTACCTACTTTTCATTTAGATTCATAGCCTACATCCTGACTTGCAGGGCCTGGACAAGCTTACACTGCATATACAGACCTACTTCATGGCCATTCCACCAGCCATTGCTATTTAACCCATTGTTGTTATTCTGATATTGAGACAAATCATGATCACTGTCCAATAGCGTCCATTTTTTGTGAGTCTCAATGTCTACTTCAAATGCAGTTAGAAATATGGGACAGTTGCTTCATTTTGTTCATATGCTACAGGCCGAAAGACTAGATTAATATGTAATTTACTTGCTCCTTTTAAGTATAACATTGCTTGGGGAGTCCAATTCCCCCACTGAAAAAGGTGGAAAAGTGCTTACAACTCTCTGCTAGTTAGTGATCTATCTCCTCTCTTCATGTAGTTGTGGTGCGCGAATGCTGCTGAGGGAGGTAGCCTATTTGATCGATTCGCTGAATTGTCCAGTCATATGCTGATAACAAAAAAGAAAAGCGATACCATTGGCCTGGGGCGAACACTGGTGCGCCAATGAAAAGCTGTCTCTGCTTGATAGACAGCAAAAAGTTAGTGATCTTACATTGACTTCAACTTGGCCGGCGCTCCTGACTTGGAGGAGGGCTTTATTTCGAATGACCAATAACTAGCCAAGCCCAAATCATTGACGTTCAGACGCATTTAAATGGTTGCTGGCAGTGACAAGCATGTCACACAATTAATCGAGGACAAACGCTGTGTAGTTTTTTTGATTGATTTCGTAATGATAATAGTTTATTAATAGTTGGCAGATATATTCAAGTGAATATTTCATGGAGGGGCGGCGCCCTAGCGCCCCCTATTGACCCACCGCCACTGGCCGTGAGAGTTGCTGGTGTTGTATTTCCTCGGACAAACTGATGAACAAAATGTTTGCAATGAGTTTCGGCTTTGGATATGGATAAACGGGGACTGAAAGAAGACACGCTGTTGATGGACGGAGGGGTCGAGGAGGACGAAACGGAATAATGAAGTCCTGTAGGTGGGAACACTGTTGTTTTTTATCGGTTGTCATGAAAAAAAACATAAGGGATAACACTGTTGTTTTTTATTGGTCGTCATGAAAAAAACAAAAGGGGTAACACTGTCGATATTTATCAAATAAAACATAGGGGGTAACACTTGTTTTTCTTTGGTCGTCATGAAAAAAACACAAGGGGTAACACTGTCGTTTTAATCAAATGTAACCTGAGGGGTGACACTGTCGTTTTTATCAAATGAAACTTGAGGGGTGACACTGTCTTTTTTTTTTGGTCGTCATGAAAAAAGCCATAAGGGGTAACACTTGTTTTTTATTGGTCGTCATGAAAAAAACCCTAAGGGGCAACACTGTTGTTTTTTATTGGTCGTCATGAAAAAAAATATAAGGGGTAACACTGTTGTTTTTTATTGGTCGTCATGAAAAAAAACAAGGGAAATAATAGAAATACACACATACATTTTAATGTCATGTATATCCTCTTTATTGATGATTGATTATTGAGTATTGTCATCGCCTCAGTGGTGCAGTGGGGTGCACTCTGCCTAACCCACTGGAGACCGCGGCTCAATTTCTGTGGAAAACACAATATCTTTAATTTTAAACGTAATGCTATCATGTCTATTGCCTTCCGTCATATATAACCTCAGACATAATTGAAATCCAAATCTCAGTGGGAAGTGAAAGTGGTGTCTTGATGGTGCATTGATAAGTTCGGAGGTTAACACTGTAACACTGTCGTTATTTATTGGTCAACATAGAAAAAACATGAGGGGTATCTCTGTCGTTTTTTATCGGCCGTCATGAAATAATTATAAGGGGTAACACTGTCGATATTTATCAAATAAAACATAGGGGGTGACACTGTTGTTTTTCTTTGGTCGTCATGAAAAAAACACAAGGGGTAACACTGTCGATATTTATCAATTAAAACATAGGGGGTAACACTGTCGTTTTTTATCGGTCGTCATGAAAAAAACATAAGGGGTAACACTGTCGATATTTATCAATTAAAACATAGGGGGTAACACTGTGTCGTTTTTATCGAATGAAACATAAGGGATAACATTGTCGTTTTTCTTTGGTCGTCATGAAAAAAACCATAAGGGGTAACACTGTTTTTTTTTTATTGGTCGTCATGAAAAAAACCATAAGGGGTAACACTGTTGTTTTTTATTGGTCGCCATGAAAAAAAACATAAGGGGTAACACTGTTGTTTTTTATTGGTCGTCATGAAAAAAACAGAAGGGGTAACACTGTTGTTTTTATTGGTCGTCATGAAAAAAACATAAAGGGTAACACTGTTGTCTTTGTCAAATAAAATATAAGGGGTAACACTGTCGTTTTTTTATTGGTCGTCATGAAAAAAAACATAAGGGAAATAATAGAAATACACACATACATTTTAATGTCATGTATACCCTCTTTATTGATGATTGATTATTGTGTATTGTCATCGCCTCAGTTGTGCAGTGGAGTGCACTCTGCCTAACCCACTGGAGTCTGTGGCTCAATTTCTGTGGAAAACACAATATCTTTAATTTTAAACGTAATGCTATCATGTCATATATTACCTCAGACATTATGATATTACAAATCTCAGTGGGTAGTGGAGAGAGCTGTGAGCTAACCCCCTGGAGACCGGGGTTCAAGACCGGTTGATGTCCTCTGTTGGAAGACTCTTATTTCTATTTCATGCGAATTATAAAGTCAAGTATAACCATTGTGATGACGTTATTCGGTGCCTTGATGGTGCATTGATAAGTTCGGAGGTTAACACTCTAAACAGCTCAGGTTCGGTTCCCCGCAAAAACGTTGACATTAAAACCTAGGGGGTAACTCTGTCGATTTTTATCAGCCGTCATGAAATAAACATAAGGTGTAACACTGTCGATATTTATCAAATAAAACATAGGGGGTAACACCGTTGTTTTTCTTTGGTCGTCATGAAAAAAAAACACAAGAGGTAACACTGTCATTTTTTATTGGTCGTCATGAAAAAAATATAAGGGGTAACACTGTCGTTTTTTATTGGTCATCATGAAAAAAAACACAACTGTCGTTTTTATCAAATGAAACATGAGGGGTAACACTGTCGTTTTTATCAAAGGAAATATAAGGGGTAACACTGTCGATATTTATCCATTAAAACATAGGGGGTAACACTGTCGTTTTTATCAAATGAAACATGAGGGGTGACACTGTCGTTTTTCTTTGGTCGTCATGAAAAAAACCATAAGGGGTAACACTGTTGTTTTTTATTGGTCGTCATGAAAAAAAACATAACCGTCGATATTTATTCATTAAAACATAGGGGGTTACATTGTCGTTTTTATCAAATGAAACATAAGGGGTGACACTGTTGTTTTTTATTGGTCGTCATGAAAAAAAACATAAGGGGTAACACTGTTGTTTTTTTATTGGTCGTCATGAAAAAAAACATAAGGGGTAACACTGTTGTTTTTTTATTGGTCGTCATGAAAAAAAACATAAGGGGTAACACTGTCGATATTTTCCATTAAAACATAGGGGGTAACACTGTCGTTTTTATCAAATGAAATATGAGGGGTGACACTGTCGTTTTTTTTTGGTCGTCATGAAAAAAACCATAAGGGGTAACACTGTCGTTTTTTATTGGTCGTCATGAAAAAAAACACAAGGGGTAACACTCGTTTTTATCAAATGAAACATGAGGGGTAACACTGTCGATATTTATTCATTAAAACATAGGGGGTAACACTGTTTTTTTTATCAGATGAAACATGAGGGGTGACTCTGTCGTTTTTCTTTGGTCGTCATGAAAAAAACCATAAGGGGTAACACTGTTGTTTTTTATTGGTCGTCATGAAAAAAAAAAACATATGGGGTAACACTGTCATTTTTTATTGGTCGTCATGAAAAAAAACATAAGGGTTAACACTGTTGTTTTTTATTTGTCGTCATGAAAAAAAACATGTTTTTTTTCATAATATATAACATAAGGGGTAACACTCGTTTTTAGCAAAGAAAACCCTAAGGGGTAATACTGTTGTTTTTTATTGGTCGTAATGAAAAAAAACATAAGGGGTAACACTGTTGTTTTTTATTGGTCGTCATGAAAAAAAACATAAGGGGTAACACTGTTGTTTTTTTATTGGTCGTCATGAAAAAAAACATAAGGGTTAACACTGTTGTTTTTTAATTCGTCGTCATGAAAAAAAACATAAGGGGTAACACTGTTGTCTTTGTCAAATAAAATATAAGGGGTAACCCTGTCGTATTTTATTGGTCGTCATGAAAAAGAACATATAAAAAAAAAAAAGAAAAGTGTCCTTGTCAAATAAAATATAGGCGTAACAATGTTGTTTTTCATCAGTCATCATGGGAAAAAAACATAAGGGGTAACACTGTTGTTTTTTTATTGGTCGTCATGAAAAAAAACATAAGGGTTAACACTGTTGTTTTTTATTGGTCGTCATGAAAAAAATCATAAGGGGTAACACTGTCGATATTTTCCATTAAAAGATAGGGGGTAACACTGTCGTTTTTATCAAATGAAATATGAGGGGTGACACTGTTGTTTTTCTTTGGTCGTCATGAAAGAAACCATAAGGGTTAACACTGTCGTTTTTTATTGGTCGTCATGATAAAAGACCCAAGGGGTAACACTGTTGTCTTTGTCAAATAAAATATAAGGGGTAACCCTGTCGTATTTTATTGGTCGTCATGAAAAAGAACATATAAAAAAAAAAAAGAAAAGTGTCCTTGTCAAATAAAATATAGGCGTAACAATGTTGTTTTTCATCAGTCATCATGGGAAAAAAACATAAGGGGTAACACTGTTGTTTTTTTATTGGTCGTCATGAAAAAAAACATAAGGGTTAACACTGTTGTTTTTTATTGGTCGTCATGAAAAAAATCATAAGGGGTAACACTGTCGATATTTTCCATTAAAAGATAGGGGGTAACACTGTCGTTTTTATCAAATGAAATATGAGGGGTGACACTGTTGTTTTTCTTTGGTCGTCATGAAAGAAACCATAAGGGGTAACACTGTCGTTTTTTATTGGTCGTCATGAAAAAAGACCCAAGGGGTAACACTCGTTTTTATCAGATGAAACATGAGGGGTGACTCTGTCGTTTTTCTTTGGTCGTCATGAAAAAAACCATAAGGGGTAACACTGTTGTTTTTTTATTGGTCGTCATGAAAAAAAAACATAAGGGTTAACACTGTTGTTTTTTATTCGTCGTCATGAAAAAAAACATAAGGGGTAAAAAAATTTTTTTTTTATTGGTCGTCATGAAAAAAAACATAAGGGTCGATATTTTCCATTAAAACATAGGGGGTAACACTGTCTTTTTATCAAATGAAATATGAGGGGTGACACTGTCGTTTTTCTTTGGTCGTCATGAAAAAAAACATAAGGGGTAACACTGTCGTTTTTCTTTGGTCGTCATGAAAAAAACCATAAGGGGTAACACTGTCGTTTTTTATTGGTCGTCATGAAAAAAAACACCAGGGGTAACACTCGTTTTTATCAAATGAAACATGAGGGGTAACACTGTCGATATTTATTCATTAAAACATAGGGGGTAACACTGTCGTTTTTATCAAATGAAACATGAGGGGTGACACTGTTGATATTCATCAATTAAAACATGGGGGTAACACTGTCGTTTTTATCAAATGAAACATGAGGGGTGACTCTGTCGTTTTTCTTTGGTCGTAATGAAAAAAAAAATAAGGGGTAACACTGTTGTTTTTTATTGGTCGTCATGAAAAAAAACATAAGGGGTAACACTGTTGTTTTTTTATTGGTCGTCATGAAAAAAAAACATAAGGGTTAACACTGTTGTTTTTTTATTGGTCGTCATGAAAAAAAACATAAGGGGTAACACTGCTGTCTTTGTCAAATAAAATATAAGGGGTAACCCTGTCGTATTTTATTGGTCGTCATGAAAAAGAACATATCAAAAAAAAAAAGAAAAGTGTCCTTGTCAAATAAAATATAGGCGTAACAATGTTGTTTTTCATCAGTCATCATGGGAAAAAAACATAAGGGGTAACACTGTTGTTTTTTTATTGGTCGTCATGAAAAAAAACATAAAGGTTAACACTGTTGTTTTTTATTGGTCGTCATGAAAAAAAACATAAGGGGTAACTCATTGTTCGGCTTCTAACTCTACATCCAGCTCCAGTGAAGACCCATCGTGGCAGGACTCCAGGGGTCGCTATAAACAGCTCTATCAGCTACACCCTTGTGACATCATGATTTGATGTAACATCACACAATGTTGTTAGATTTACAAAAAACGTTCGACTTTTTAGCTAAAAACAAACAAAAATACAAAGCATTTTCAAAGTTGCGCCCGAGCTTAACAGGGCTAAAAAGAACCATAGGGCCTATGAGCCCTTCATAATGGGTTCTGATTGGTTGAGGGTTAGGGTTATAGTTATCGGTAGAACTGTTAAACAAGAGATAGACTGTGTTCTCTTCGTCGACTGATGTGAGAGGTGGGATGGAGTCTGATGGGCACAGGAATAAACAGCAACACTCAAGTCACTGCCCATATAGTCGATCAAAATGTACTATAGCTTTTATTTGAATTTACTGAATGACGACGACAGGGAATGGGAATGGAACTGACAAAGATTGAAAATACATGCTTTTTTTGATGAATTCAGTGCAGTCATATGCTGTTATTGGTCGGGATAATGCCGATAATGATAATGATAATGCCGTATGAACAATTGCATGATAATTAGATGTTTGACGAGTAAAAAAATGTTTGAAGTTCAAAATCCTAACAAAAGAAAAGTATGAATCAACTTTAAAACAAGTTGCTCGACTTCCACTTGCCATGTGCATAATTTACATAGGCCTACTTGAAAACCAAAAAAATCGAACTAAACGCCTGTTTTTACTTGTAAACACGGAAGAAATCCATCTTTCACTTTCAACAACCAATGATTACAATCCAAGTGTTTCATTGATTTTTTTGGGGTACCATTTTGGACCTTTGGATGACAGCAAATCAGTGGAGGACATGGAGCTAAGAGAAGGATGGAGCACTGCTTAGCCTGTCCGCCCCTAGCGGCTCCGGTCTGCTAGCGGCGGTGGCTGGCAGCAGTCGGCGCGAGGTCCACCAAGACCTGCACCGTGTGGGCCAGCCGACCCAAGCCCTCGTCCTCGTGATCAACTGGGCGGCACAGATGGATTCCTGGGGGAGGAGAGGAAAAGGGTGGGGGACTGCATATCGGTGTCTTTTAATTTGTCGCTTTTCATTAGACGTGAAACATGCAGTCATGGGGACACAAGACGTACGCTACTAACGAAATGGAAAGATGTGCAAGGAAAGTTCGCAACTTACATCGGAAAGCAAAATAACATTCTAAGTAAAGTAGAGGAAGCATGGATGAGCTTGCAACAAAATGGTCACTTGATGCTAGTCTCATCATGTGGGGCGAAAAAAACACCATGATTGTTTTCCCTCTAGATACGTTAGCCCTTATCACAACAAACAAATGATGGGGCATTTTAATTTTGTTTGAAATTCATTTTTGGAAAAAGTTACAGCCCTAATATATTACAAATAAAAATGGTATTTTCCTAAAAAGCAAAAGTATTTCAAAATAGAGATTGACCGTTTCTGAAGCGCGATATTTGATTGACAGCCCTCCTCAGCCCTCCTCTGAATTGTACGGTAAATGGCTGAAACGATAGTTACGTATTGTAACTCTAGATTCTATGAGTATAGGCGCAGCCTTTTAAGGCTATCGCAATTGGGTTATCCCTAGGCGTGAGCCGTAGCACAGAAAAATTTGTAATCCCTGCCCACCAACAGCGTGGGCCTCAATTACGTCCGCGTGCGGCGTGCCTCAACGACGTCCGCATTTCGCAGATATAGTCGGGCGCCGGCGGACGTTCTGCTCCCAATAAACAGCTTTTCTTCAGCTATTTAAAGGACAATGAGGCCGACACTTAAAAGGCTGCGCCTATACTCATAGAATCTAGAGTTACAATACGTAACTATCGTTTCAGCCATTTACTGTACAATTCAGAATTGAATGTGAGGAGGGCTGTCAATCAAATATCGCGCTTCAGAAACGGCCAATCATAGGAAAGCCCGCCCTGCCTTGGTTCCCTCCCCATAGTGCCAAAACTAAATTTGCGCGCGAGAGCAGAACATCATTCGCGGGAGGCTGAGGCTGTTTTGTGCGACCGAAGTTATATCCCGCTCTCGCTTGCTACGAGGTAATGCTCTCGAGGAGCTGTTTTCCTCGCTCGGGGAGCAGCGCTCTGAGTGCGCGCGCGCGCAGAGATAATTTGCACGCTCGCAATTAATATCTACGCATGTTATATGATATAATACGCCCGAATGCATGTTTTATCACATGAGTGCTTTATGGCACTAATGTGTCGCCATACTGGCTTGGTGTTTCCCATTCTCTATTCAGCCCTCCCTCCACCCACAAGGACCTGCCAGGACAGCAGGCGGGTAGCCTACTGGGGCCATCACACCCATTACAAATAGAAATATACTTTAACACTATTCAGTATGCTGGGCTTTTTGTTTTTTAACCAAGTGACTGTTCTCCATGTATCAGATATGTATATTCAATTAATAAAGTACATTAGTGCAGCTTTTAATCTTTTATTGCTGACATCAAAACATTGCAAGAATGAAAGTATAGTTTTTAAAAGTTTTTAAACTTTAAACTAAGCTTCAGTAAACCTCAGAATAAAATGATAGATGTTTTAGCTTGTGAGAGATCTTCCTTTTTGTATTAGCTCTGCTTCTTTGCTTACATGAGCAGACCAGCACACCAACAATTTCACATTGGTTTAATCTTTTTGAATGTTTTAAGTGCTACAAATAAATCTGATCAATCAAATCAAATCCATAAAAAACGGAAATATCTTAATAAAAAATGTAATTATCTTGCGATATGAATAACAAGATGTTTATTCTTATCATTAGTACTAGGGTTAAGTTTAAGGGAATTGAATAAAACATCTATAAAACATAAATCACTGTCAAAGAAGATTTTATCGGTGGCTCTAACTGAATATTATACAAGACCAAGTCCCACTTCATGCTAAATTGAGCCAAAGGCCCAGATTGCTTAATACATTTAACCTCGGTCTTCAGAGAACCAAAAGTAATGTTTTAGCTTTATTTTGCTTAGAGCATGATTTGAATATGTAAGATGCAGGGCAATTGTTCGAAAAGGTTACAAAAAATTAGCGCAAGAAATCTGTAAATAAAAGGTCCAATTTAAATTCATATATATTAGCCCAATGACCCTCCTGTGTGGGCAAGGAGTGAGATGCTATTTGTACTTATACAAAGGTCAAAATGTCAAGGCATGTAATCCTCTCAAGGGGTGATCAAGGTTATTGGTAAGAGCTTGGCCCATCTCCATAATCTATCGCAAGGAAAAAATGCTTACTGCATGGTTTAGAAATAAAGGAAGGAGAAGTGACCTCTCTTCTCTCCCCTCTTCGCTCTTTTCCGCTTTCTCCTCCCCTCTCCTCTTCTCTTCATTCCTCTCCTCTTCACTCGTCTCCTCTCTCTCCCCTCATCTACTCCTCTCTCTCCTCTCCTCTTCACTTCTCTCCTCTTCACTCGTCTCCTCTTGACTCCTCTTCTCTTCTCTTCACTTCATTCTGCTTCCCTTCACTCCTCTGCTCTCCTCTTCACTTCTGCTCTCTTCCCCTTCAGTCGGCACGGTTCCAGGAAGATGATTGGGTAACACACCAGTATTGAAACCCTGTTGCCACCTTTTCCTTGAGACACAATAAGCAAGAGCTTGTTCTTCAAACGATCCCCGACGTGGGAGGGCTGTGAGTGACGACAGCATTACGTATTCCAGAGTACTAACCGTCTCCGTGCCCACGCACCGGCACATCGGCGGGCTGCTGCCTCATTGAGCGCTCAGTAGAGAGTCATCAAAAGTGTCAGTTGCCCAAAACGATCAACTCTGCAGATTACAAGGGGTTGTATTTAGGATGTGGAGCCACATCAGAACTGGTACCAGCACTCACAGACATCACCCAGCGCATCACTGGCCTAAACGCAACCGATAGTTGTCCTCAGCGTGCGTCCCAGCTCAATCCACTTCTGTTTATTCACAGACCCCACGCAGAGAAATGGCCCTCTCTGAGCTTCTTCAGACAGCCTTGATGTGTGTTTGCCATAACTCAGCTAACATGGCTCTGCTGGGCTCTGTGTTCATCACATCAGGGTCCTCAGGGTGAACTAGTATTCTTCAAAGCTTCAAACACAACAGTATCCAGGACAGCCATTTAAAGTGCAGACAAACCCACTGTCGACTTAGTATGCTGTGGCAACCCGTCTCTGGCACAGCGGCCCTGGAGGCCAAGGGGGCAGGTTGTGGAGGCGGTGTACCACAGATTTCCGATAGATGGCGCCAGCAAGAACATCGGTGCCAATCATTGAGATGCGGAGCACCTGAGGAGCAGGTGGGAAGCATGCTTTAAAAAGCATGCTTCCACACTCGTTCAGGGCTCTCCTGGTTCGCGTGTGCGGAGAGACCAGTCTTGTGGGTGATGTGCTTCCACCCGGAGGAAATAGACAATTGATTCCTCCAAAGCTGGGTTTTGTTTGCTCAGTTTGATATATGATTTAATAAAGGTGCCATTTTGGCTTTAAGTAAGCTTCAGTGCGTGTGCTGATTGGAAGGAGGCGGCTCATTCACCAAGCCGGGTTGCCACATATGGTGGAGAATGCAGGCAACTCGACCGAGCTACGGACCATCTTTTAAGTAAACGCCGACTTCCAATGGAGGCAATCCGACCACGCAACTGTTTTTCAGTGGACGCCAGAACCCCGATGCAGAGCCCCAACAGAGCTGAAGCTGCCACCCAGAGAGAAAATGAACTCCAACTCCTCCGAGAGGCGGTCCAACGGCTCGAGCAGGGGCCCACGTTTAACAAGCAGATCCAGGAAAGGCCCGAGGAGAAGTGCACCCTGAACAGGGAGATCCAGGACCTCAAGGACATGCTGGAGGTTAAGGAGCGGAGGGTCAATGACCTACAGAACGGGATGGAGAACCTGCAGGAACAGCTTCGGGACAAGGAGAAGCAGATGGGCAGCCTGAAAGGGAGGATCAAGTCGCTGCAGGCGGACACCTCCAACAAAGATAGCGCCCTCACCAGGTTGGTGGAATCCGTCGCTGAAAAGGAGCATTTCATCCAGCGGCTGACGGAACAAAGGTTCCAGGATGACCAGGAGAAAGGTGAGGAGCTGGTGGCCAGCAGGACTATGCTGGAGAAGATGAGGGTGGAGCACAAGATGGCCCTGGAGGAGACTGCCGCCGGACACGAGGCCCAAAGCATGGACTGGTTCCGGGAGAGGGAGGCACTGAAGGCCCAGCTGTTGGGTTTGAAGAAGGAGCTGGAAGAGAATCGGCAGGTCGCCCAACAGCTGAGCTTCAACGTCGGTCCCCAGCCCCAGCCGATTGAGACTCGTCCGGACAGACGGGGAACAGCGCCACCTGGACGGGCAGCCCAGCCGAGGCGACGCGTCCGAGAGGTGGAGAGGCGGGATCGCATCCGTCAGTTCCAAGAGAGGGAGGAACGGGCGCACCTGATCCGCAAGAGGAACTGGCTGGAGGTGGAGAAGCGGCGTCTGGACGCCGAATGCATGGAGATGCAGTTCCTGGAGCGTGAGCGGCAGCGCATCCGGTCTGAGCGCCGGCGTGAGCGGTACGGGATCCAGCGGGAGCGGGTCAAGCTGCGCCGGCAGCAGGAGCAGCTACGCTTCGGGCAGGACTACCGCTCCGGCAAGCGGTCCTACAGGTTCCCGGGGGGACACTGGCCGGGGCGGACCAACGCCAACACCCTATCCAGCCTCGACGCGGGTTGCTGGTCAGTCAGAGGTGCCCCGAGCCTTCATCAAAGGGTGGAGGAGTGTGGCAACCCGTCTCTGGCACAGCACCCCTGGAGGCCAAGGGGGCAGGTTGTGGAGGCGGTGTACCACAGATTTCCGATAGATGGCGCCAGCAAGAACATCGGTGCCAATCATTGAGATGCGGAGCACCTGAGGAGCAGGTGGGAAGCATGCTTTAAAAAGCATGCTTCCACACTCGTTCAGGGCTCTCCTGGTTCGCGTGTGCGGAGAGACCAGTCTTGTGGGTGATGTGCTTCCACCCGGAGGAAATAGACAATTGATTCCTCCAAAGCTGGGTTTTGTTTGCTCAGTTTGATATATGATTTAATAAAGGTGCCATTTTGGCTTTAAGTAAGCTTCAGTGCGTGCGCTGATTGAAAGGAGGCGGCTCATTCACCAAGCCGGGTTGCCACAATGCATTATATGATCTTCAACTTGGTAATGAAGGCCAGTGTGTCACTGGTACTACAATAGTACTGGCCCAAGAAAAACACTGAAAGGAGAGGGGGGGGGGGGGGGGGGGCACTCTGACCGGACCGAGTGAACGCCAGGGGGAACACTGGGCTGTGATGGGAGCTCCGACCGGACTGGGCTGTGATTTCTCTAATGGCTGCCTCGGAGTCCTGGACACCTGGTATGACACCAGGCTGTCTGGACACCTGGTATGACACCACGCTGTCCGGCACGCTTCTTGCTCCACAGCTCATGATAGGGTCCGCACGCAGGGATCGCCTGTGTCCGGTTCCAACAGTGAACCACGCGGGTGGAGAAGAACAGGAACAGTAGGCACCGTTACAGTAAGGCACCGTTACAGTAAGGTACCGTTACAGTAAGGTACCGTTACAGTAAGGCACCGTTACAGTAAGGTACCGTTACAGTAAGGTACCGTTACAGTAGGGTACCGTTACAGTAGGGTACTGTTACAGTAAGGTACCGTTACAGTAAGGTACTGTTACAGTAGACTACCGTTACAGTAAGGTACCGTTACAGTAGGCACCGTTACAGTAAGGTACCGTTACAGTAGGGTACCGTTACAGTAGGGTACCGTTACAGTAAGGTACCATTACAGTAAGGTACCGTTATAGTAGGGTACTGTTACAGTAAGGTACCGTTACAGTAAGGTACTGTTACAGTAGACTACCGTTACAGTAAGGTACCGTTACAGTAGGCACCGTTACAGTAAGGTACCGTAACAGTAACTGTATGTTCACACCAAAAGCTGTAAAAGATGCAAAATCGCAGAATGCCTCAAAACGCTGTCCAAAATATTTACAGCATTAATACATGAAACACTGAATAACTAATTAATGGAGCGATTTCTTAAATGCTAGATTATAGCTTAGTTGATCTCTATCGTGTGTGTGTGTGTGTATTGTTTATTATGGAAAAGATCCGCTCAACGGGAGCATTTGTGCCAGGCACGGCAAACTGACAAATTAGAAATATTTTTTGTGCGGTATCTCCCTGCTTCTGACAATAAGGTAGCGTTACAGTAGGGTACCGTTACAGAAGGGTACCGTTACAGTAAGGTACCGTTACAGTAAGGTACCGTTACAGTAGGGTACCGTTACAGTAAGGTACCGTTACAGTAGGGTACCGTTACAATAAGGTAGCGTTACAGTAGGGTACCGTTACAATAAGGTAGCGTTACAGTAAGGTACCGTTACAGTCAAGCACCGATGATGTCAAGTGTAAATGGGAGAGAGCCTTTTCTAAAGAGTTGCTGTGGTTCGTTAGCGTTGGGTTAGTCCACCTGGGCTGCTGATGGTCTCATCGCTGTGGTCTCTTGAGTTGAGACACAGCTCCGCCCCTCCACGGAGAGGCTTAGTGGAAGGGCGATCCACAGAGACTTTCTGCAGGGCTCGCATCATCGATCTGCAGTGCAGTACAAAAAGCCTGAATGTTTTGAACCGCAGCTGATTTTGAGTGTCTTTTAAACACGTCATGCTGGAGGAAACGGGGGGCCACACAGCGGGGGGGGGGGGGGGGTCTGAGTCACACCCCCTCAGTCTCTGCGGGCGCAGCATGGACGTTTAAAGTTAAATCCGACATACACGCCATTGCTTTAGATAATTGTTATGATTAAATAATTTATTTACTTATTTCTGATCTGCCACAATAATGTATTGTTCTGTTTGCAGTGATTGCATATATATACATATATATATATATATATATATATATATATATAATATATATATATATTCATATATATATAATATATATACATGCCTTACTGACATGACTGCTTCCGTGAGTGCTGATCAATATTCAATTTCTTCTCTGCGTTCACGATGACTCACTCACCCATGCGGTCCAAATTGATCCATTATCCTCTTCAAAAGGAACAGGGATAAACTATCACAATGCTACAGATAGTGTGAAAGTGAGAACCACTTAGATGGTAGATTCATCGTTTCTTACGTAGAATTCTTATATGAGAGTGGCCCACAGAGCTGTGGGCCTTCCAGCGCTGCAGGGCAGCGGCTGGTCTGGGAGCTCAGACACTGCTGTGTCATTCTGAGTTGTGGACCATCAGAACGCTGGGAATCTGTTCCTTAAAGGAGACTTATTATGGTGTTTTCCCAACCAGTAAACATAGTATTTGAGTTCCAGAAAACATGTTTTTGAAGCTGTTTGCTGGAAATAGCTTTTAGGAAAATAAATATTGTCTACCGCTATTCCCCTCTGTTTCAGTCCCTTCAGAATGCGCTGTTTCTGGTGTCTGTAGCATTGACGCAAATGAGCTGCTTCCCATTGACCAATGAGCTGTCAGACTGAACCACAGCGTGGAGGAGAAGGGATTGTTGCCGTTTGCTGACTCCTGGAGCTCTATATCTATATAATATAATATAACATAATAATATTATATACAGGTATTTATATAATATATCTAATATCACGGCCAAAAGCTATGTGCGCCTCGGATGATATTATGAATAATAAAGACTGTGTCTGAAGTCTCTGGTACTTCCACAAGTAAAGACATATAGTGGGGGATATCTCGGCCATGGTTGAGAAGAATTGGGGGGAAGGAACTTTGGCCTTGACTCTCTGAAGTCCATGAACCGCGACATGGAGAAGAAAGGGATTGTACTCCGGGAGCTGAGCTGCTGAACTGCCTCCGAGCTCCCCGCGCCAAAGCTGCCGGACTACAGTCCGGCCGCCATCAAAGCCGTCTGGCCGCAGTCCGGAAGCTCCGGCTGATTGGAGGGGAGTGGGGAAGTGGGAGTATTCAAATGTGTCCCCTTCCTACATAGGAGGGGGCGCCGAAACTGACTCGCTCGTTTGGTAGCTGGAGGCGGGCTGCTTCCAGAAATGCGTATCTCACTCAAAAAATCATGTACAGACTTTTTTCAAAGTTTGTATGAGTGTGGGAGCACCATCTACCCACAACAACACCCCAAATCCCAGGAAAGGTGCTGTATTCATAATATGTCCCCTTTAACACCTTTCAGTTGGTCGTCCCCGTTGACTGGACTCACTTCTTAGAGGCTCTGGGTCAGCCTCAGCCTTCTCTTTGTTAGAGGCTCTGGGTCAGCCTCAGCCTTCTCTTTCTTAGAGGCTCTGATCAGCCTCAGCCTTCTCTTTGTTAGAGGCTCTGATCAGCCTCAGCCTTCTCTTTGTTAGAGGCTCTGGGTCAGCCTCAGCCTTCTCTTTGTTAGAGGCTCTGATCAGCCTCAGCCTTCTCTTTGTTAGAGGCTCTGGGTCAGCCTCAGCCTTCTCTTTGTTAGAGGCTCTGATCAGCCTCAGCCTTCTCTTTGTTAGAGGCTCTGATCAGCCTCAGCCTTCTCTTTGTTAGAGGCTGTGATCAGCCTCAGCCTTCTCTTTGTTAGAGGCTCTGATCAGCCTCAGCCTTCTCTTTGTTAGAGGCTCTGGGTCAGCCTCAGCCTTCTCTTTGTTAGAGGCTGTGATCAGCCTCAGCCTTCTCTTTGTTAGAGGCTCTGGGTCAGCCTCAGCCTTCTCTTTGTTAGAGGCTCTGGGTCAGCCTCAGCCTTCTCTTTCTTAGAGGCTCTGATCAGCCTCAGCCTTCTCTTTGTTAGAGGCTCTGGGTCAGCCTCAGCCTTCTCTTTGTTAGAGGCTCTGGGTCAGCCTCAGCCTTCTCTTTCTTAGAGGCTCTGATCAGCCTCAGCCTTCTCTTTGTTAGAGGCTCTGGGTCAGCCTCAGCCTTCTCTTTCTTAGAGGCTCTGATCAGCCTCAGCCTTCTCTTTGTTAGAGGCTGTGATCAGCCTCAGCCTTCTCTTTGTTAGAGGCTCTGGGTCAGCCTCAGCCTTCTCTTTGTTAGAGGCTCTGATCAGCCTCAGCCTTCTCTTTGTTAGAGGCTCTGGGTCAGCCTCAGCCTTCTCTTTGTTAGAGGCTCTGATCAGCCTCAGCCTTCTCTTTGTTAGAGGCTCTGATCAGCCTCAGCCTTCTCTTTGTTAGAGGCTCTGATCAGCCTCAGCCTTCTCTTTGTTAGAGGCTCTGATCAGCCTCAGCCTTCTCTTTGTTAGCGGCTCTGGGTCAGCCTCAGCCTTCTCTTTGTTAGAGGGTCTGATCAGCCTCAGCCTTCTCTTTCTTAGAGGCTCTGATCAACCTCAGCCTTCTCTTTGTTAGAGGCTCTGATCAGCCTCAGCCTTCTCTTTGTTAGAGGCTCTGGGTCAGCCTCAGCCTTCTCTTTGTTAGAGGCTCTGATCAGCCTCTGCCTTCTCTTTGTTAGAGGCTCTGATCAGCCTCAGCCTTCTCTTTGTTAGAGGCTCTGGGTCAGCCTCAGCCTTCTCTTTGTTAGAGGGTCTGATCAGCCTCAGCCTTCTCTTTGTTAGAGGCTCTGATCAGCCTCAGCCTTCTCTTTGTTAGAGGCTCTGATCAGCCTCAGCCTTCTCTTTGTTAGAGGCTCTGATCAGGTGTTCCACACTCCCTTCACTTCCCTCCCTGGTGCTGGAGTGCCTTTCTGTGCTTTGTTCACCAATCAGAGGATTATGTCAGGTTTCTCTTTGGGGGAGGGGTTGACGATCCTCTGTGTCTTTGATGTGGATCTCCAGACCTTCTTAGGGTGAAGTGACCCCCAGTAGCTCAGGTGCTGCTGTTCCTGTTGGGAGTCAGTGTAACCCTTTACACTAACCATTTCTAATGACCATCTCTAATATAGTATCCTCAACCACTCTGACATGTACCACGACTACACCATGTCTAAATAATGCCTAAAACCGGCGGCCATTACAGAGCCACACCACTGGTGCTAGTGGTGGAAGAGCCATTACAGAGCCACACCACTGGGGTCGATGGAGTGGAGCCATTACAGAGCCACACCACTGGGGTCGATGGAGTGGAGCCATTACAGAGCCACACCACCATACTGGTGGCAGTGGTAGTATTCCTTGCTTGAGGACTGGGATCGGTGGGCCAGTGGTGCCAGAGTGCCTCCCTTCACCCCCTGCTGTGAGGAGCTGATCTGCATGCACACAAAGCTCCTCATCAATAGCGGCGTTGTCCAGACAGTGAAGCCCTTCCCCCTTTTCACCCCGCTCCCCACCGCTCACTTCCTGTAGCGAAGCCCGCCTTGAGGACCTGTCAGGGTCCGGCTCCAGGCTCTGACCGGGTGCCGCCCTACAGCGGGGGGAGAGGACCTGTCAGGGTCTGGCTTCAGGCTACCGAAGACATCGCCTCGTTACGCTGGCCCCTCCCCTCACTCTGACACACAGAGCCTTGCCAAAATACTCAGAATGTGTTCAAACCTCGGTTTGACCAATGAGGGCAGGAGAAAGAGCGGTTGTTTCAGCTTGGTTGCTGTCCAGCGATACACTCAGTCGGTTACACAGCGAGTTCACCGCTTAATAAAGCCAATTTGACCAGTTAACCTATTAGAAATCCTTGGTTCTCCTGTAGTCAATGAGGTATAATCAAATCAGCTCGTATAATTGGTTGACAGAACATGGGACAGTCATGTTTACCGCTCAGCGTGTTAGCATGTTAACTCACCTAGGGTTCAAGGTAACAATATCACAAATATCAATAAAAGGACATTTTTTTTATAGAAAATGCAAGTGCACATTAATGTCTAGTTCCAGGGTAGAATACTGCTTTGGAATGTGATAAATACTTTAATCTTGTTATCAGATAATAAGCTCCTTTTCAGATTTGCCCCCTAGCTCATGTGTTTGAGATCAAGACAGAGAGTACTACAGATTATGGAAAGTAGCTGTCATTTCTCTCTCCCAAGAGGAACGTTCATGTAGAATCACAAATAGAACATGTTTTTAGATCCCCAAATATGAGGCTAATACTAATCTTATCTGGCATAGAATAGGTTTTGAAAATTATTTTTCATTAAACCGATAGACATGGATCTGAACCAACATACTCCTGTCAAGGGACCAGACTCTCTGTTGAGTACCTGTCCTACTCACTGTGTGCGTGCGGCTGTAAGCATGCTTGTATGTATGTGTAAATATGAATGTCTTGGTTACTGCTTATGATTATGGTTATGATTTCTTTAATTTAAAAGAAGAACAAAGCCTTTTGTGAAAAGGACAGTTTTCTATACGTGAAATAAAGAAAGGCTAAATTAGTTTTGTTTTGCTTAATTATATCCATCACCGCAGGTACAATAGACAATAGTTCTGCTATCAGATCGAAGGCTCCTTTCTGCTGCCTGTCACTGTTGTTAAATGGACTTGTATTCATGTGCAAAGGGCAACGCAAAATGATTATGATGATGACGGCACCGTGGAAAATATATGAAATAGAATATATTGGAAAAAATGTATTTTTTTATTTGTATTCATGTACAGTATGAACTACAATCTCAGATATCAATTACTGAACCTCCTCCCCAGAGTAATTAGTTTGACTCTGAACAAGCACAGTCTCTTCACTGTTTTTTTCTATCTTTTTTTTTTACAATTAAAGCACATGTAAAATTTTGATCAGAAAAGTGTTTTTGCATGTTAATTTTGAAAATATTTTTTGTAGAAAGTAACCTTTTGTTGATTTTTCTCTCCAAAAACAAGAGAGCATATATACCCTATTTTACCCTCCCCGTACACAGACAGTTTGCAGAAAAAGGGATAATATGATGAACTGGGTTTAGGGTCTGCACAGAAAAAGCTCACACTGCTGGTATTTAAAGTCCGAACATCTTCCATAATATTTAAGTCCGTTTTTTTCTTCTTCTGGTTCAAAATAATTCCTCAGGGTAATACATTCTGCTTGCACATCATGTAGATACCAACACAAAGATATTCCATTCATTCAAAATAATTCACAACTGCTGTTCATCCGCAGGTTTCTAAAAATACCTCCGAAGCTTCCATGTATCTCTTTTTTTAAATTGTAGCTTCGCATCAACATTGAATCAGTAAGCCACCAAAGCATTGAAAAGAAATGCGCATTGAAAATAATTCAGTTAAAGAAGGGAAAGAATGGTTCACTTGGGATGGTGGATGTTGTGGGCGCCAGCGGCCTGTGCCAGCTTCTCTCTGGAAGAGCTCCAGCCTGTGAATACAGGCTCACGCAGAACTTTCCCATTGTTTCCTGTGTCTCGCACAATATTCTCACGCCTGTGTGCAGAGGCCTGCATTAGCAGCCAGACTGTAGATTGCTTCATAGTCGTTCACCTTGAAGGTGAGATAAAGTCTTCGTTTTATGACAGAGGGAAGCGTATCCAGTCCGACCCGCCGTCGTTGCCTTTAAAGGCGCACAGTCAAGCTGCTTTACTTGCAATCACAAATCCTAGCAGATCCTTTTTTGGAAAAGCACATCAAATCGTTTTTTTTTTCCATTGTACATTCTGCTCCCTCCTCTTTACTAATATCCGACCACATGTGCAATCATTACAGAGATTTAACAAAGTGCTGTTGAACAGCCAACCTAAGCTCATCATGCACAAGGTCACTGTTTCCATGGCGACAATCTTTTGCCTCCTTATTTTTGTATCCGTAGTCTATTTCACTTCTCTCCTTCATGTCTGAATATCTGCGTTTGACTCCCCATGTCCACTCCCTTCCCGGTCTTTCCTCGCCACCATCCCCTCTCTCCTCATTCCCTCTCTCCTCACCCCCTCCTCCCTCACCCTCTCTCTCCCGCCTCCCTCACCCCTTCTCTCCTCCCCGCTCCTCCCTCCAGCCTCCGTCTTTGAGCGGCTAAACAAACGACCGACTCATCGCCAACAGGGAAAGTGGACCGGACCAGAAAAATAACCTTTAGACAGAACCTTAAGACAGAACCTTAAGACTGAACCTTAAGTCAGAACCTGAAGACAGAACCTTAGGACCGAACCTTAAGACAGAACCTTAATAATGAACCTTAAGACTGAACCTTAAGACAGAACCGTAAGACAGAACCTGAAGACAGAACCTTAAGACCTAACCTTAAGACAGAACCTTAATACAGAACCTTAAGACAAACCCTTAAGACAGAACCTTAAGAAAGAACCTTAAAACAGAACCTGAAGAGAGAACCTTAAGACAGAAGAACCTTAGAACAGAACCTTAAGACTGAACCTTAAGACAGACCCTTAAGACAAAACCTTAGGACAGAACCTTAAGACTGATCCTTAAGACTTAACCTTAAGAATGAACCTTAAGGCTGAACCTTAAGACATAACTTTAAGACTGAACCTTAAGACAGAACCTTAAGACTTAACCTTAGGACAGAACCTTAAGACTTAACCTTAAGACAGAACCTTAAGACAGACCCTTAAGACAGACCCTTAAGACAGAACCATAGGACAGAACCTTAAGACTTAACCTTAAGACACAACCTTGAGAATTAACCTGAAGACTGAAACTTAAGACAGACCCTTAGGACCCTTATGACTCGCTCGGTGTTGCCTAAGGTGTCGGGTGTTTCCAAGGAGCACATCAAAGCCTGTGGTGGTCAGATGTTGACCCAACGGGGAGAAGCACACAGCTCTGCCGTCCTCCTCAGCTCCTGCACCACGCTGATGATCGCTGACGGTCTAATGAGCGTTGGCCGTTCCTTCATTCCAGTCCCCGGTTCTCCGGTCGCTCCCCTCTGTCCGGCGGTCTGTCCGGCCGGGTCACAGCGCATCACGCGGCCGCCTGATTGGCCACTCTCTCTGAGCCGACAGATGGAGTGGCGGCGGCGACAACCCGGGGCAACGGAGGCGTCATTACGGGGTTAACCGGCCGCCCCCGCCCTTCCCCTTAAACCCCCGGTAACAGCGCTGGCACGCGGCGCTGCGGCGAAGGATAACCGGCGACAAATGAGACATGGGGTGGGGGGGGGGCTGAGAAAAGGAGCAGTGGTTACCGTAGAAACAAGACAACGCCTCGGAGAAATGGTTAATGGGGGAAAAATCGAGAGAGAGTGAGGAGTGGAATGAGCTGGTGGAGAGACGGGGGAGACACTGAAGGGAGTCGAGGGGGGAGAGGATCAGGGTTCATCTTATTAAAGGTGAGGATGTGAGGAAGGGGGATGTGAGGGAGAGGGGATGTGAGGGAGAGGGGATGTGAGGGGGGAGGATGTGAGGGGGGGTGTGATGGGGAGGATGTGAGGGAGAGGGGATGTGAGGGGGGAGGATGTGAGGGGGAGGATGTGATGGGGAGGATGTGAGGGGGAGGATGTGAGGGGAGGATGTGAGGGGGAGGATGTGAGGGGGAGGATGTGAGGGAGAGGATGTGAGGGGGAGGATGTGTGGGAGAGGATGTGAGGGGGAGGATGTGAGGGGGTGTGAGGGAGGGGTGTGACGGGGAGGATGTGAGGGGAGGATGTGAGGGGGAGGATGTGATGGGGAGGATGTGATGGGGAGGATGTGAGGGGAGGATGTGAGGGGGAGGATGTGAGGGGGAGGATGTGAGGGGGTGTGATGGAGGGGTGTGACGGGGAGGATGTGATGGGGAGGATGTGAGGGGAGGATGTGAGGGGGAGGATGTGAGGGGGAGGATGTGAGGGGGTGTGAGGGAGGGGTGTGACGGGGAGGATGTGAGGGGAGGATGTGAGGGGGGATGTGAGGGGAGGATGTGAGGGGAGGATGTGAGGGGAGGATGTGAGGGGGAGGATGTGAGGGGGAGGATGTGAGGGGAGGATGTGAGGGGGAGGATGTGAGGGGGAGGATGTGAGGGGGTGTGATGGAGGGGTGTGACGGGGAGGATGTGGGGAGGTGGAGACGTGCCTCACAGCCCTAATGACACAGGCCGCCCTCTACAGAAACATAGGTTCTGTTTCAGCAGACATGAAGAACACCCCGCACTGTCAGGAACAACGTGCATGGAATGATAATATGGATAAGTGATGAATTATATTCATTTGAAGTAAACCATTCTTTTCCTTGTGCAGTATTACACACAGAGAAGAGAGAGAGAGAGAGAGAGAAAGGGAGCTAAAAAAGTTATTACATGTTTTGCTTTTCTTCATTTTGCCACTAGACATACTTTTCAATAAATAATTGTAGTTTTTTTGAAAGACATTTAAACAAAAGAAATACCATACGCTGTCCCATTCCCATCGCTGATGTATTACTTATGTCATCGCTAAAGTTAATGTTAATTTTTCATCCTTTTCTCCTCCCCAGTTAGCCCGTTGAACTCCGAATATAAAACCACTGATAGGAACTGTTGGGACGGGAGCGGCCTCAGATCTGCGTCTCCTGAACATTGTCTTTGGAGCAGGCCTGGATCAGTAAAGGTTCCTGTGTGTTGGAGCTGTGGAGGCTGCTGAGCACCGAGGGGTGGTGGTAGCTGCTCTTGTAGGTGTTGTAGTGGTTATAGTGCTCCAGCGGGGGCAGCGACAGGTGTCTCTCCATCGCCGCCACCCCGGCCAGCTCCTCCTCCACGGTGATGACCTCCATGGAGGAGGCGGGGCCATCGGGGTCCTGCTGGTTGTGCTGCTTCCTCATCTTGTAGAAGATGACCAGCAGCACGGCGGCCATGAGCGTGATGGCCACGAAGCAGCCGATGATGATCTTGGTGGTCTTCATCACCTCATCCAGCCCGTTGAGCGGCCCTTCCCCGTCGGGGTCGATCACAGGGATGGTGTAGGTCCGCTCCGTGGTGCGCGTGGACACCGGGGGGGCCCTGGTGGTGGAGGACGACACCCAGCCGAAGGGCGGCAGCGGGGTCTGGCTCTCGTCCCCCGGGGACTCCATGGTCTCCACGGTGACCGTGGTGAAGTAGGTCACCCCGCTGTTCTCCACCGAGGTGACGTTGAGCACGGCCGAGGCGGAGATGTTCCCCGCCGTGTTGCTCACCATGCAGGTGTAGGTCCCGGTGTCCTGCATGGTGACGCTGGTAAAGTTCAGCGTGCCGTCGTTCAACACGGCCAGCCGCACCTTGTACGCCCCGTGGGTGACCAGCGAGCCGTTGGGCGTCTGCCAGCTGATGGACGTCAGCGAGCTGGTCCGGCACTTCAGCTCGGCGCCCATCCCCTCGGTGACATTCAGGTCAGTGGGGCGCTCCACGATAACTGGAACATCGCACTGGAAGTAGCTGTGGTCTAGCTCCCCGATGTAGCGGCCTTTGTAGCTGGCCGGCGCGTGGCAGCGGGCGCAGCAGCTGGTGTTGGCTGGGACCGTCTCCTTCAGCCACCAGCTCAGCCACAATATGTCACAGTTGCAGTTCCAGGGGTTGTGGTGGAGGTGGACCCGCTCCAGGCGATGCAGGGGGGTGAAGAGGTCGTGGGGGAGCAGGGTCAGGTTGTTGTGGGCCAGGTTGAGCTCGACTAAAGACTGGAGGTCGTCAAAGGAGTTCCTCTCTATGGTTTGGATCTGGGCATGCATCATCCACAGCTTCTGCAGGTTCACTAGCCCAGTGAACGCGCTGGGCTGTACGATAGAGAGTTGATTGCCGGACATTTCCAACTCTTCGAGTCTGACCAAGGGTAGAATGTTGGGGATCTCCTTGAGGTTGCACATCCCCAGGTTCAGATAGCGCAGGTTACTCAAGTCTTTGAAAGCCCCGTCCGAGATATAGGACAGACGTTTGAGCTCTCCCAGGTCCAGCCGCCGCAGCGAGGGCACGCGGTTGAAGGCGTAGGACGGGATGCTCTCGATGGGGTTGTTCCGCAGCCACAGCTCCTTCAGCTTGGACAGGTACTCGAAGGCCCCGTTGGGGATGACCGTCAGCCGGTTGTCAAAGAGCTCCAGGGTGTTCAGGCTGGCCAGCCCGTTGAAGGCCCCGATCTCGATGCTGCGGATGTGGTTCTTGCTCAGCTGCAGGATCTCCAGATGGCGCAGGTGTTTGAAGCTGTCCACCTTGATGATCTGGATGAGGTTGTCCTGCAGGTTGAGATACCGGGTGTTGGTGGAGATGCCATCGGGGACGTCTCGGAGGTTGCGCCGCGTGCAGATGACTTTGCTGAACTGGTTGCTGCAGGAGCACACGGAGGGGCAGGTCTGAGCGCGGACCAGCCCGGCCACCACCAGGATCTGCAGCGCCAACAGCAGCACCAAGAGGGGGTTGGACAGCGCCCCCTTCAGCCTACGCCCTCGCATTGTCTGGCACTGGAAGGAGAAGATCATCGTGTTCAGCATTCATAGTTCATCTGCGGGTTTTCTTCTCTGCAATGAGAGGGAGAAGAAGATATCATTAGACACAAGGAAAAACAAAGTGTCAAGAAGTGCTTTCATTTCAGCTTTCAAATGTGTTCACAGCATGCGTTATGTAAAACATCCTTTTTTGAATAGTTAAAAGGTTACATTGAGCCAATACTTCTTCAGATGGTTTAAAATAAGAGGCAGATGAATATCCACGGCACAGATGAAATGTAAATCCTCACCATCTGTGGAACATTGCAAGCATTCTGTTAATAGATTAACTATTTGCATGGCTGACCACACACACGGTTACGCTGAGATTAATCAGATGATCTATCGTGTGATCAACGTAGGAGGATGCTGAGGATGCTGATCCATAAGAAATCAACGTCAAACTTCTTTAAGCAGAGGTGACACCAGGTATTCTTTGTAATTATGAATACATGACCTTAATATGTTATGTAGACTAGGTTATATATTACTATCGTTGGACACAAACGACCGATGAAGTGACCAAAGCCGGACACTCTCAGGCCCCCACACTGACACCACATCAACAACATCATCCCTTCCTAAGTCCGGCTCGATTCAGTATTCTTCTAATCTGTCCTCTGCTCCTCTGACTCTGAGTTCTATACAAGATATTTTGGAGGACCCCAGAGTTAGATGAAAGGCATGTTATGACAGCCATTTTCCAAACCCTACATCTTTGCCAACTGCTGTGGTCTCGAGTGATGCTGAGCTTCTGATTCAATCAGTGGAAACAAATCTAAATGTGTCTTAACTAAAAAGTGGTCTGGCAGCAGCCGAGAGGCACTGGTGGAACTGGGAGGGAGACAGGGCTCTGCTGGAGCGTCAGATATAATGAGACCCCCTCCACCCGCCGGCCCCTCCTCCCCCCTCTCCTCCCCCCTGCCTCCCAACCTCTCCTCCCCCCTCCTCTTCCCCCTGCCTCACCCCCTCTCCTCCCCCCGCCTCCCACCTCTCCTCCCACCCTCTCCTCCCCCCTCTCCTCCTTCTCCCTCCTCCCCCCTCTCCTCCTCCCTCCTCCCCCCCTTCTCCCACTGCCCCCTCTCCTCCTCCCTTGTCCCCCCCCTCTTCCCTCTCCTCCCCCCCTCCTCCTCCCTCCCCCTTCTCCTCCCTCCTCCCCCCTCTCCCCCCCCTCCTCCTCCCTCCCCCCTCCTCCCCCATCTCCTCCCCCCTCCTCCCCCTCTCCTCCCCCCTTGTCCCCCCCCCTCTTCCCTCTCCTCCTCCCTCCTCCACCCTCTCCCCCCCCTCTCCTCCTCCTCCCCCCCCTCCTCCCCCCTCTCCTCCCTCCCTCTCCAGCAGCTCATTCCCCCAGACAGGAAGTCAGGCAGCCACTCCCCCAGCTCCTGTACAGAAGGCGCCGCCCACCACAGCCAGTGAGCGCTTCCTCCTCGCTGCGCGGCGCGTGACGGCTGACCCGCCGCCTCCGCTGTACTAACCCTTTACCCTTTACTTGCAGAACAACCCCGAGCTGAAGGGAAGAGGAGAGGATGGCATTGCAGCGTGTTTGAATCAGAGGATATGCCTCAGTGCAGCGCGTGACCACAGAGCCGCGGTCATTAGGAGAGTGGCTCTCTAACGCAGCTCCTGTGTGACCACCACGCTGGGCGGCTCTGCTCCTCTCTGCACACAAACTGCGGCGCTAAATGACACAATTTGTCGGTTGGAAATATGTTTGACAGATTTAGAAAAATAAACACGCAGTACAAGAACTGAACTCTGCACTTCAACAGCTGACTGCTTTATACTCGGTAAACAAAGGCCTCTGAGGACCTGTTGTACCCCTGGGACACCATGTACCAGGGGTACACCGGGACACCATGTACCCCGGGACACCATGTACCCCTGGGACACCATGTACCAGGGGTACACCATGTACCCCATGTACACAGTAGACAATGTAGACCATGTACCCAGAGTAGACCATGTACACCTGGTACACCATGTTCCCAGTCTAGACATCACAGTGCAGCAGTCATCACAGTGCAGCCATCACAGTGCAGCAGTCATCACAGTGCAGCAGTCATCACAGTGCAGCCATCACAGTGCAGCCATCACAGTGCAGCAGCCATCACAGTGCAGCAGCCATCACAGTGCAGCCATCACAGTGCAGCAGTCATCCCAGTGCAGCAGTCATCACAGTGCAGCATCTATCACAGTGCAGCATCTATCACAGTGCAGCAGCCATCACAGTGCACCAGCAATCACAGTGCAGCCATCACAGTGCAGCAGTCATCACAGTGCAGCCATCACAGTGCAGCAGTCATCACAGTGCAGCCATCAGTATCAGGGCCCTCATTCGGTCATTTTAACATGCAGTGGACTTCTCTCCAATGAGATAAGAAATTCAATGTCATACTTGAGGGTAAGTGCATTAAGATAGTCAAAAAATCGATCAATTCAATCATGTAAATCAGGGTAGTTAATGTGAATTTCATGACTAGAATTAAGATCAGCGATAACCGGACGGCCTCAACCTGAATGCCCTGTTGTCCCGTTCATGTTTTGAAGCGCTTTAGGTTTGATGGTCATATGCCAATGAAATAGTTTCTAGAATTGTATATGCACTTTTATAAAATGCAATTATATACAATGCATTACAATATCTTTACTGTGTGAAATATGAAAGAGGGGGAAACCGGCTCACTAGCTGGAATATATGGGTTGACCTTCTAACACACGTACTAAAACATTGATCCGATCTGCTTTAATGACAACGGCATCGTCGCCTTTCTTATATCCTGCTGGGCAGTCCTCTTCAAACACTGTGAAAGCTGTCAGTCAGATGTAGAAACGCACACAACAAACATAAGCCCAGAGCGGTGAAGCCTGTCAGAGGGACAGCGTTCCACCTCAGTGTGCACCTGAAAGCCATTTGTCCCACCGCGTATCTCAGCCTTCAGGAGCCTGTGTCACCGTGACGGTATTTCCAATGGTTTTGTCATCGGTCAGAAGTCGTCGTCTCGAGTGTTTGCGAGGTGCGTGCGCTGACCTTTTCATCAGCAGGGAGAACCGCACGGTTTAGTTGTGAAAGAGAATGTCACAGTTATTGTTCAAATTAATTGGTGTTACAGAATTGTGTGGTTCAACACATGATCAAGAAGAAAGCACAAAGAAAAGCTCAACATAAACGTGAATTATGACCCTATAAACTGGATAGGAGTGGTTCATAAAGATGCGTGATTGTGGTCTCTGTTTCAGCTTGATGCTGTATGGGTCTCACCAGTCACACCACCAAACCGTGTGGATGTACAAATATACACACACTACAGTGACTCATGTGCTTTTCCATGCAGAAGGAACACATTGTGCTTCACCCACTGAGAAACGGGCTGATCATCCATCACGTTTACTCAGTCTATATCCTTGATTTAGAGTTTCCCCTCCTGGTTTGAACTGGGCTGTGGATGTGATGCTGAACTATAACGGCGGTCGCCTGATGCTTTGGGTACACTTTGATTATTTGCCATTTCTCATGTCACAGCCGTCAGTGAACAACACTGTCATCATCGTGGTGATCTTCTCTGATTTCAAACTGCTGGTTATCGAGCGGATATCCTGACATATCCCTCTATGTATTGGTCTGCACCAGCTCGTTTAAAGCAGAGGTGTGTCCGTAGAAGATAAGCTAGGATATTTATGTAATCTGTGTTCAGACAGGAAGTGAACTGATGAATGCCAAGATCGTTGATGGAGGACAGTTTCATGCGGTCAGCTGCCGCAAGTCCATTCCAACCAATCTTATTCCTCTCTTCCCAAATAGAGTCGCTTTAAATACAAAAAACTAAATCATTGGATTTTCCTCATGTCATTAATAGGTCATACTTTGGGGGCTTATTAGCGACAAATTGTACAAAACACAAGGCTGTAGTTATTATGATTCAACCTAATTTGAACCATGTTTGCCGAACTCGTCCAAATGGTTGTCCAGTATTGGTGGCTGTTGTAGGAAGTCTTCCCTTACCGAGGCTCAGGTCCTACAGGACACAGCGGGGAACAGCGGGGAACAGCCCACCCTGGCCTCAGCTTAACCTCAGCTGCCCCCGGGCCAGAAGCTCTCCCAGATGGCATCAACATTTCATCAAATGCCACACCATTTGGAGAGCTGGGATCATATACCCACAGACCGTGATGGAGCCATGTGAGAGAGAGAGAGAGAGAGAGAGAGAGAGAGAGAGAGAGAGAGAGAGAGAGAGAGAGAGAGAGAGAGAGAGAGAGAGAGAGAGAGACAGAGTGATTGAGAGACAGAGAGAAAAGACAGTGATTGATAGAAAGACTGGGAGAGTAAGACAAGTAAGGGAGAGAGAGAGAGAGAGAGAGAGAGAGAGAGAGAGAGAGAGAGAGAGAGAGAGTTCAGTGAGCGATCAGGCTGCCATCTGTAATCCTTATCAGACTGTCCTTTTAGAAAATGTTAGAAAATAAACCTTTATCCTGATTTTTGAACTATTATAATACGACAATCATTATCTTATTTTGGAAAATTACCAAAGCAATCGCAGAAACGATTAACTGAAATGAAAAACTCAATTTTGCTGTTCTACGATTTAAGGATGGCTGTTCAGTCAGATCTCAGTGATAGAACCCCAATGCTCACTGGGAGGAGAACTGGAGCAGCTCCTCAGGTCTGGAGGTTCTTCTGATTAAGGTCAAACACGGACCATAAGTCAGGGAATGAGGAATGATGTGGAGGCTTTGAAGGACTAAACAATGGAGTGCTTTACCTTGGGATTCATTAGCTGGCAGATTGAGAGGGAGGCCGCGACACATGATAGACGACAGGTTCCAGACGTCAGCACCAATAAAGCACCTTTCTGCTCTATTAATGGTGCTGCTGACTTCATTAAGGGACGCTCCATTTGGGCTTGCAGTCTTTATATTCTGCACAATGGGCTTCATATGTTGATTAGGGTAGCCGTTTAATGCGAGGAAATGCATAGTATCTTCACTAATGTGTAGTTCGATAAAATGGATCAGAGCTCTTGTTTAAATGCCACCAGTATATACCATGTAGGTCTACTCTTTACACTGGGTAATCTAATGTCTGTGTTTTGCATACTGGTTTTACTGGAATGCGCATAACATTTTTTGTGGTTTGTTGTCCTTACTTACTATTCAGATTCTTTGCTGATGGCACATACTTAAGAACTCCATCTGTTATTTTGAATTGCTTTCATAGAGGCTGGATCAGTTTTTTTTAAGTTAAAAAGTGATATTACTGTTGCTTTGTACAATTCATAGTGTCTGCTATTATACTGACACAGTGAAATATAGTGGAAAAAACACAAACTAAAGGCAGGGAACATTTAGTGTACCAGGGTTGGTGGTAATATTATAAAAACTCAGTGTCAGTTAATTGGGCAGATTGGTTATAAATGAGATACGATGTAAAACAGTTAAAACGATAATAACCTTGAGCTTGTTAAAGAGTATATCATGTTTTAAAAAGATGTAATGAATTATTCTAGAACCCAGCTTCTGCGTTAAGGCAGGACTCCTGGGGGTGACGGCAGAGCCAGGAACCAAAAACCTGTTCCTTGTTCCAGTTCCCTGTCTGTACAGAGACATTGACCCGGAGAAAACGTTTTGATAAGAGTGTTTCTACAGTGGCCAAAAACAAGTTGTTGATTGGAAACCTTTACACACTTATTTACAGTTAACTACTTTGTGTGCTGTTAGCAGCCAATCATTGTTTACAGATCCCAGCAGCCACACCATGACAAACATGAAACCACTCGGTCACCCAGAGTCAACCTCGTCTGCCGTCCAACTCTAAATATGGCGATTGGTCAGACGGGTTATTAATAAATGGCCATTTTAGCAGCTGAAGCGGATTATTCTAGAATGTTGGCAGTAACCTGCTACCAGTATTTATTTTTCACTGTAATGAAAAAACAGAAAATTTAAATAAAGTAAACCCAAAACCTTTCTGTCTTTATGCCAGGGTTGATGCACTAAACCTCAGCACTCTATGGGCATTGTGCTGAAGACAGGGTAATGGGATGGACAAAAGGCCTGACAGAGCCTACAGACAAAGCAGAATCCCAGCGAGTGGACCACGAGATACCCCACAGGGACGGCCTGGGGGCGCTGAGCCCACCGGTCTGTGGCTTTTATTCCCATTGGATTGGTCTGAACATATGCCTTAATATTAAATGTACCCTCGTTAATCAATGCACAAGAGTCACCTTTAACGAGCTCAATCAAACCTTTTTCCCACAGGCCAAACGCTCTCCCTCGTTAGTCTTGACCATAATCCCTTTATTCTCTGATCTGAGATGAGACTACAGGCTCCTGAAGCAACGTGTTTTCTGGTCGGACAGAAGCTGCCTCAGCTTGTCATCGTAGAGTATCCAGGAGGAGAACGTGATCAAACCACCAATCAGCCATGATCCTCACAGAGGAGCGTCTCCCTGCCCTCCGGGGCAGGGCTGCCTCACTTAGCTCCCACGTAGCAAGGTGTGCTTAAGTGTGGCGCTAAACCACCAAGAGCTAATTATAGCTGAACGCATTACTTTGTTATTGTGCTCATTATCCAACCAGTAAACACTGGGACATCACAGTTTATGATGTTGCTAAGTGTAAGTACGGCCTATTTATTAGGTATCGGCAGAGAAGATGAACGGTTGACCTGGTGCCTCCTCTTCCACGAGCCATACTGAGAACTCCTTCATTTATACAAGAATATAAACTAGACTGGACTCTAGATCTATTCCTGAATAAATCAGTAAGTACCTGAGAGCTGGTGGACGGAGGCGGAGCTTCAAGCGACCACGTCGCTCAAAGAGAGACGGAGACGCAGCGGTGAGACGCACGTCGCCTTTCAAGTGTTAATTCAATCTCCATTCACGTATTAGCGCACGCCGCCTCCATTATGATAATTACGTTGGATAAATAATTCTGAGGGAGCCTCGTGTTCCGGCATGGAGGCGCCGCCTCTCTGAGGATTAAGACAGACCTGGACGACTCGGGCTCGCTTAGTATTCATGTCACTGGCAGAGCCACCAATCTGCTGCTATGACCGCGTTCCTGAAAGGAGGAGAGAGAGGGAGGAGAGAGACAGAGACTGATACAGAGAGAGAGGGAGAAAAGAGAGAGACAGAGAGAGAGACAGATAGAGGAGAGAGAGAGAGAGAGAGGAGAGAGAGAGAGAGAGAGAGAGAAAGAAGAGAGAGAGAGAGAGAGAGAGAGGAGAGAGAGAGAGAGAGAGAGAGACAAAGAGAGAGAGAGAGGGAGAGAGAGAGAGACAGATATAGGAGAGAGAGAGAGAGAGAGAGAGAGAGAGAGAGAGAGAGAGAGAGAGGGAGAGAGAGAGAGAGAGAGAGAGACAGATAGAGGAGGAGAGAGAGAGAGAGAGACATAGAGAGACAGAGAGAGACAGAGACAAAGAGAGAGAGAGAGGGAGCGAGAGGGAGAGAGAGAGAGAGACAGATAGAGGAGAGAGAGAGAGAGAGAGAGAGAGAGAGGAGAGAGAGAGAGAGAGAGAGGAGAGAGAGAGAGAGAGAGAGACATAGAGAGACAGAGAGAGACAGAGACAAAGAGAGAGAGAGAGGGAGCGAGAGGGAGAGAAGACACACAGGCTTGCCGCTGAAGCTAATTCATGCGAATGAAGAGATAATACGTTAGCCTATAAGAATGTTCGGATTCGATCAGAACAGATCACATGATCAACATGATCATGCATCTTTGAGCGTACTTTTGTGCGTTTCATTGAGAGAATCCGTTTTCTAAAGTGCTGTCATTCTGAAGCACAAACACA
The DNA here is from genome assembly GCF_031168955.1 of Gadus macrocephalus. Taxonomy (NCBI): domain Eukaryota; kingdom Metazoa; phylum Chordata; class Actinopteri; order Gadiformes; family Gadidae; genus Gadus; species Gadus macrocephalus. The sequence continues at coordinate 578,650 of NC_082395.1, read as the reverse complement.
CTCCTACATCTACACACACATCTACACACACATCTACACACACATCTACTGCATCTACACACGCATCTACACACACATCTACTGCATCTACACACACATCTACTGCATCTGCACACACATCTACTGCATCTACACACACATCTACTACATCTACACACACATCTACTGCATCTACACACACATCTACTGCATCTGCACACACATCTACTGCATCTACACACACATCTACTGCATCTACACACACATCTACTACATCTACACACACATCTACACACACATCTACTGCATCTACACACGCATCTACACACACATCTACTGCATCTACACACACATCTACTACATCTACACACACATCTACACACACATCTACTACATCTACACACGCATCTACACACACATCTACTGCATCTACACACACATCTACTGCATCTACACACACATCTACTACATCTACACACACATCTACTGCATCTACACACACATCTACTGCATCTACACACACATCTACTGCATCTACACACACATCTACACACACATCTACTGCATCTACACACACATCTACTGCATCTACACACACATCTACTGCATCTACACACACATCTACTACAGCAACTGGGTCTGAGGAATTAATCAATATGCAGCAAATCAGTAAACGGCCCCAGCCCGGTCGGGTTCTGATCCTTTTCGCTACTCGCTCCATAATGAATGCTTTTCTAATTTTTCTAAATGGATACGAAGGCTACTATTCAGCTGTTTTCAGAGTTTCCCTGGAGAAGTTAGCCATGGTGTTTGGTGGATAGCTGAGTAGTCTCACAAAAACATATCAACAATCAGAGGTAAATTCTAGATTAATTGAATCCCTGATGGAAAAAGCATCTCACTAAACTAAACCATTTCTTATTCTCAAATGAGATGAACTGTGTAGAACGTGGTGTGTGTTTTGGACGGCCTTTCGCCCAAACGGTCGTAGTTCAGGTGTTGGCAAACGCTGATCGGTTCACAACACTCAGTTGAAGCAGGACTCTCTGATCTTAGAAAACGGGTTCCCTTTAAGGTAAGGGAAGGGGAGTTCATGTAAGGGAAGGGAAGGCCCTGGTGGTCTTTTACTGAGTGCTGTTGATATGTATTGTAGTCTCCTCCTAACGTCTCTACAACCGTTCTACATCCTGCAGACTGAAGAAAGGTTTTTGTATTTCTATGTGATGCTCAGACGGCAACAACAAAGGTTTTGTAATGTAGTGATGAAAGGCTGAAACAATGTGTTTATAGCGTGTGATGCTGATCCCTGTAGGATCCTGCTGCCCTCCGGGGGTCCATGGGGGTTTAACGCTGCAGCGATCTGAGCACTCCACAGGGGGTTCAGTGCACTGCTGTTAAATGGTTTGGAAGCAGGTTCACATCTGAAGCACTCCATCTCCTGTCAAGTCCTACACCAGCGGGCCGATCTACCTACCCCCCCCCCCCCCCCCCCCCCCCAAACCCGATCATAAGGCCACGCTGTCTGAGACAAGCTCCTCCCCCAACCAACCCCATCGTGGCTCAGAGAGACCCTCATTTATTCAGGGTATCACATTAACACAGTTGGCCTATTTAAAAGTCCATCTATTCACCGTCTCCTTCTTGGGGAAAGAGGAGAATGGTCCTTTTCTCTTCTGGCCCATTGTTCTATCAGCTAAAGCTCACTGCTCTATTATAAAACGGTACTTAATGCAGCTGCCTGCGCTTCCTTTTAATTATGAGGCTCAGCGTCTCGCTGAAGCTGAACGGTACATCACCTGAGCTCTGCAGCAGCAGAACGTACCTGAGTCCTCAGCCCACTGCTGAAGAATCACACGACCCCCCCACGGTGGGGATATGTACGGGGAAATTAAATTCACTCGTTGCAGATGACTGTAATTATCGTCTTCAGGTTGAAGGGGTAAGAGGATTAGAGGACTTCTAAAAGATAAGCGACCGTCAGAAACATGTTCCTGAGGCTGAGGCTGAGTTGGGGCTACAGGGCGAGGCCATGGTTTGTTTGTATGGTTTTAGTGTCGTAGTATTGCTTCTTTCTCTGCTAATCTGCTTTGATAATTCAGCAGGAGACACAGGAGGCTCGCTGGGAGATCTCCTTAAAGTCAGCGGGAGAAATCAAAGCTGGAAACGGTAATTATTCAAAAGGCAGTCAACACATTTGTAAAAAAGACGCTTCGGCACCACATTTAAAGTCTCACGCTGGCAGCGCTTCATCTGTGGGGCGGGGGGCCTCGTGGTGTTGGCTTGATTTGCTACGCCATTTGGCAGACCTGGAAAATGAAAGGGATATGGGGGGTTCTCAGCTCTGAGAGCCAGTCTCATATATATAGATATATATATTTATAGATATATTGAATATAGACGTCCTCAGCCGAGTTCCTTACTAATATTAAGGGTGATTTTGTGAAGTTCCTTCAGAAGTCCCTTCTCACCTGGTGCCTGCTGCCGGACTGCAGGCCTGCTGCAGCAGCAGGCCACCGCCCCTCTGCCTCTCAACAACCCCCCGCTCACTAACCACCGCTCACTAGCTGCTGGTTCAACACCACCGCTCACTAGCTGCTGGTTCAACACCACCGCTCACTAACCACCGCTCACTAGCTGCTGGTTCAACACCACCGCTCACTAGCTGCTGGTTCAACACCACCGCTCTCTAACCACCGCTCACTAGCTGCTGGTTCAACACCACCGCTCTCTAACCACCGCTCACTAGCTGCTGGTTCAACACCACCGCTCACTAGCTGCTGGTTCAACACCACCGCTCACTAGCTGCTGGTTCAACACCACCGCTCTCTAACCACTGCTCACTAGCTGCTGGTTCAACACCACCGCTCTCTAACCACCGCTCACTAGCTGCTGGTTCAACACCACCGCTCACTAGCTGCTGGTTCAACACCACCGCTCTCTAACCACCGCTCACTAGCTGCTGGTTCAACACCACCGCTCACTAACCACCGCTCACTAGCTGCTGGTTCAACACCACCGCTCACTAGCTGCTGGTTCAACACCACCGCTCTCTAACCACTGCTCACTAGCTGCTGGTTCAACACCACCGCTCTCTAACCACCGCTCACTAGCTGCTGGTTCAACACCACCGCTCACTAGCTGCTGGTTCAACACCACCGCTCACTAACCACCGCTCACTAGCTGCTGGTTCAACACCACCGCTCTCTAACCACCGCTCACTAGCTGCTGGTTCAACACCACCGCTCACTAACCACCGCTCACTAGCTGCTGGTTCAACACCACCGCTCACTAGCTGCTGGTTCAACACCACCACTCACTAGCTGCTGGTTCAACACCACGCTCTCTAACCACCGCTCACTAGCTGCTGGTTCAACACCACGCTCTCTAACCACCGCTCACTAGCTGCTGGTTCAACACCACCGCTCTCTAACCACCGCTCACTAGCTGCTGGTTCAACACCACCGCTCACTAACCACCGCTCACTAGCTGCTGGACCCTTTCTTTGAAGTTTCACTCTTTTGGCAGACGTTTAAAAGACAACGAGGAGTCATGCAGCTGTTTCTTCTTCGTGTTTCCATTGACGTTACCAAAATAACACATTCTCCCGAGACGCATTGTCTACTTAGATTAGCTGTTCTATATCTCTATAGATTACATGTATTCATAAAATGAATAAATCCTTATGATAAGAAAATGTTGATAACTTCTGATAAGTAACTCCCACTCATACATTTATCCAGCTGACTTTTAATAAAGAGAAACGACACGCGGTCAAATGAATTGCACAGAAGCAATTCCACAATAACATATTTCAACCTCCAAATTGCAACTGAAGAGAGCTTTTATAAATCAGTGGAATTATGCAACACACTACGATGAGACGCCGCCGCCGCCGCCTGGATCACGCAGAGCCATCAGCAGCCAGTGATGTATACTGCGCCGTATATATTTAGCCACGATAGTACATTAGAATCCCATTCATCTGCACTCGGTGGCTTATTAAACGTGTTCTGCACCAAGGGCACGCGGGCAGTGCTGCAGTCTTCCACTCTTTTCTTCTCACCTCCTGACACGCCCCTCACCTCCTCCCTCACCTCTCCCTCACCTCCCCCTCACCTCCCCCTCACCTCCTCCCACACCTCCTCCCTCACCTCCTCCTCACCTCCTCCCTCACCTCTCCCTCACCTCCTCCCTCACCTCCTCCCTCACCTCTCCCTCACCTCCTCCCTCACCTCCTCCTCACCTCCTCCCTCACCTCCCTCACCTCCCCCCTCACCTCCCCCCTCACCTCCTCCCTCACCTCCTCCCTCACCTCCTCCTCACCTCTCCCTCACCTCCTCCTCACCTCCTCCCTCACCTCCTCCTCACCTCCTCCCTCACCTCCTCCTCACCTCCTCCCTCACCTCCTCCCTCACCTCCTCCCTCACCTCCCTCCCTCACCTCCTCCCTCACCTCCTCCTCACACCTCCTCCCTCACCTCCTCCTCACACCTCCTCCCTCACCTCCTCCCACACCTCCTCCCTCACCTCCCCCCTCACCTCCTCCCTCACCTCCTCCCTCACCTCCCCCCTCACCTCCTCCCTCACCTCCTCCCTCACCTCCTCCTCAAACTTCCTCCCTCACCTCCTCCCTCACCTCCTCCTCACACCTCCTCCTCACACCTCCTCCCTCACCTCCTCCCTTACCTCCTGACACGCCCCTTACCTCCTCCCTCACCTCCTCCTCACACCTCCTCCCTCACCTCCTCCTCACACCTCCTCCCTCACCTCCTCCCTCACCTCCTCCCTCACCTCCTCCCTTACCTCCTGACACGCCCCTCACCTCCTCCCTCACCTCCTCCCTCACCTCCTCCCTCACCTCCTCCTCAAACTTCCTCCCTCACCTCCTCCCTCACCTCCTCCTCACACCTCCTCCCTCACCTCCTCCTCACACCTCCTCCCTCACCTCCTCCCTCACCTCCTCCCTCACCTCCTCCTCACACCTCCTCCCTCACCTCCTCCTCCCTCACCTCCTCCTCCTATCTATTTCCCTTCTCCTTTTCCTCGCGCCTGCCCCTTTCTCTCCACCTAGTTCACCTGGACTTTCTCCTCCTGCGGCATTCCTGATGCTCAACGCTAAAGAATTCCTCACACTGGGAATAATCAGATCTTAACAGTGGGGGAGAAGGAAGACTGAGGACCAGGATCAGTGTTAGAAAAATAAAACGAGGAAGCGTTTCTGTTTGTGTGTGTAAGGGGAAGGGGGGGTGGAGGGGGGGGGGGAAGGCATTAGCAGTCAGAGCGCTGAGTGTGAGGACTCCATTCATAATTAATGAGCTAATACTCCATGTCTAGTGATTAAAAACGGAGACGGCTTGACCATTGAATGAGATAAACATGCAACTGAGCAACTAAGTAAGTAGCTACCCACCTAACTAACTAACTTACTAACTGATGATGATTAATTCAGACATCTGATGATATGATACACACTTCTGCCACTACTTTGGACTTAATGCAAGAAAGTGCAAAGCTAACATAATGCCAGTTAGCTCTTCTCTTCCTCGACCGTCGTTACCCTGCTGAGCGACAGGGAACATGAAGAGACCGTTATCTGAGCACAGCCCAACACACTGTCATGATATGATATATGTGTTGTATGTAATTATATGTGAGGATTAGAGGCAGGGGATTGGTTGAAATCGTATTCCAGTCTGTATTAAAGTATTCCTGATGTATTAAAGAAGAACATCCTAAAGCAGCGTATCACTGTGAAAGGACCACTGATATGGTGTGTGCTTATAAGTATGCTTAGTGACACACTTACAGTCGTCCTGGAGCGCACACTGTGTGCGGCAAAACGAGGTGACACCACATGACGTCTCTAAGGTATGCACAACACACTGCTCAACACCTCAAAGCATATCCTTACCCTACTGAATATGCACTTGGATTGTTTTGGGTTTCTCTTTAACACTTAAAGTATTACGGAACATATAGGCCATCATGCTGAAGTAGATATTAATCTATAGTATGGTCGGACCAGAAAGCACAAACCATCCATTAAACCAGCGGTACGGTTAAGGTACAGGGACTGAACTAATGTAACCAGCGGTACGGTTAAGGTACAGGACTGACCTCCTAATGTAACCAGCGGTCCGGTTAAGGTACAGGGCTGAACTAATGTAACCAGCGGTCCGGTTAAGGTACAGGACTGACCTCCTAATGTAACCAGCGGTCCGGTTAAGGTACAGGGCTGAACTAATGTAACCAGCGGTACGGTTAAGGTACAGGACTGAACTAATGTAACCAGCGGTCCGGTTAAGGTACAGGACTGAACTAATGTAACCAGCGGTACGGTTAGGTACAGGGCTGAACTAATGTAACCAGCGGTCCGGTTAAGGTACAGGACTGACCTCCTAATGTAACCAGCGGTCCGGTTAAGGTACAGGACTGAACTAATGTAACCAGCGGTCCGGTTAAGGTACAGGACTGAACTAATGTAACCAGCGGTACGGTTAAGGTACAGGACTGAACTAATGTAACCAGCGGTACGGTTAAGGTACAGGACTGAACTAATGTAACCAGCGGTCCGGTTAAGGTACAGGACTGAACTAATGTAACCAGCGGTACGGTTAAGGTACAGGACTGAACTAATGTAACCAGCGGTACGGTTAAGGTACAGGACTGAACTAATGTAACCAGCGGTACGGTTAAGGTACAGGGCTGAACTAATGTAACCAGCGGTCCGGTTAAGGTACAGGACTGACCTCCTAATGTAACCAGCGGTACGGTTAAGGTACAGGACTGAACTAATGTAACCAGCGGTCCGGTTAAGGTACAGGACTGAACTAATGTAACCAGCGGTCCGGTTAAGGTACAGGACTGAACTAATGTAACCAGCGGTACGGTTAAGGTACAGGACTGAACTAATGTAACCAGCGGTACGGTTAAGGTACAGGACTGAACTAATGTAACCAGCGGTCCGGTTAAGGTACAGGACTGAACTAATGTAACCAGCGGCACGGTTAAGGTACAGGACTGAACTAATGTAACCAGCGGTCCGGTTAAGGTACAGGACTGAACTAATGTAACCAGCGGTCCGGTTAAGGTACAGGGCTGAACTAATGTAACCAGCGGTCCGGTTAAGGTACAGGACTGACCTCCTAATGTAACCAGCGGTCCGGTTAAGGTACAGGACTGAACTAATGTAACCAGCGGTACGGTTAAGGTACAGGACTGAACTAATGTAACCAGCGGTACGGTTAAGGTACAGGACTGAACTAATGTAACCAGCGGTCCGGTTAAGGTACAGGACTGAACTAATGTAACCAGCGGTCCGGTTAAGGTACAGGACTGAACTAATGTAACCAGCGGTACGGTTAAGGTACAGGACTGAACTAATGTAACCAGCGGTACGGTTAAGGTACAGGACTGAACTAATGTAACCAGCGGTACGGTTAAGGTACAGGACTGAACTAATGTAACCAGCGGTACGGTTAAGGTACAGGACTGAACTAATGTAACCAGCGGTACGGTTAAGGTACAGGACTGAACTAATGTAACCAGCGGTACGGTTAAGGTACAGGACTGAACTAATGTAACCAGCGGTCCGGTTAAGGTACAGGACTGAACTAATGTAACCAGCGGTACGGTTAAGGTACAGGACTGAACTAATGTAACCAGCGGTACGGTAAGGTACAGGACTGAACTAATGTAACCAGCGGTACGGTTAAGGTACAGGACTGAACTAATGTAACCAGCGGTACGGTTAAGGTACAGGACTGAACTAATGTAACCAGCGGTACGGTTAAGGTACAGGACTGAACCTAATGTAACCAGCGGTACGGTTAAGGTACAGGACTGACCTCCTAATGTAACCAGCGGTCCGGTTAAGGTACAGGACTGAACTAATGTAACCAGCGGTCCCGGTTAAGGTACAGGACTGAACTAATGTAACCAGCGGTACGGTTAAGGTACAGGACTGAACTAATGTAACCAGCGGCACGGTTAAGGTACAGGACTGAACTAATGTAACCAGCGGTACGGTTAAGGTACAGGACTGAACTAATGTAACCAGCGGCACGGTTAAGGTACAGGACTGAACTAATGTAACCAGCGGTACGGTTAAGGTACAGGACTGAACTAATGTAACCAGCGGTACGGTTAAGGTACAGGGCTGAACTAATGTAACCAGCGGTCCGGTTAAGGTACAGGACTGAACTAATGTAACCAGCGGTACGGTTAAGGTACAGGACTGAACTAATGTAACCAGCGGTACGGTTAAGGTACAGGACTGAACTAATGTAACCAGCGGTCCGGTTAAGGTACAGGACTGAACTAATGTAACCAGCGGTCCGGTTAAGGTACAGGACTGAACTAATGTAACCAGCGGTACGGTTAAGGTACAGGACTGAACTAATGTAACCAGCGGTCCGGTTAAGGTACAGGACTGAACTAATGTAACCAGCGGTCCGGTTAAGGTACAGGACTGACCTCCTAATGTAACCAGCGGTACGGTTAAGGTACAGGACTGACCTCCTAATGTAACCAGCGGTCCGGTTAAGGTACAGGACTGACCTCCTAGTTCTGCTGAAGAGAGTTCAGTGGAGATCTGCTGGTTGGCTAGAAGGTTCTAACCCACAAGGTTCTGAGGGGTGGTGTATGGGTGGTGTAGGGATGGTGTATGGGTGGTGTAGGGATGGTGTATGGGTGGTGTATGGGTGGTGTATAGATGGTGTAGGGGTGGTGTAGGGATGCTGTATGGGTGGTGTAGGGGTGGTGTAGGGGTGGTGTATGGGTGGTGTATGGATGGTGTATGGTGGTGTAGGGGTGGTGTAGGGATGGTGTATGGGTGGTGTAGGGGTGGTGTATGGGTGGTGTATAGATGGTGTATAGATGGTGTAGGGGTGGTGTAGGGATGGTGTATGGGTGGTGTAGGGGTGGTGTATGGGTGGTGTAGCGATGGTGTATGGGTGGTGTATGGGTGGTGTATGGATGGTGTATGGGTGGTGTAGGGGTGGTGTAGGGGTGGTGTATGGGTTGTGTGGGGATGGTGTATGGGTGGTGTATGGGTGGTGTAGGGATGGTATATGGGTGGTGTATGGGTGGTGTAGCGATGATGTATGGGTGGTGTAGGGGTGGTGTATGGATGGTGTATGGGTGGTGTATGGGTGGTGTAGGGATGGTGTATGGGTGGTGTATGGGTGGTGTAGCGATGATGTATGGGTGGTGTATGGGTGGTGTATGGGTGGTGTAGGGGTGGTGTATGGATGGTGTAGGGTGGTGTATGGGTGGTGTATGGGTGGTGTAGGATGGTGTATGGGTGGTGTATAGATGGTGTATGGGTGGTGTAGGGGTGGTGTATAGATGGTGTATGGGTGGTGTATGGGTGGTGTATGGGTGGTGTAGGGGTGGTGTAGGGGTGGTGTATGGGTGGTGTATGGGTGGTGTAGGGGTGGTGTAGGGATGGTGTATGGGTGGTGTATGGGTGGTGTATGGATGGTATAGGGATGGTGTATGGGTGGTGTAGGGGTGGTGTAGGGGTGGTGTAGGGGTGGTGTAGGGGTGGTGTAGGGATGGTGTATGGGTGGTGTATAGATGGTGTATGGGTGGTGTAGGGGTGGTGTATAGATGGTGTATGGGTGGTGTATGGGTGGTGTATGGGTGGTGTAGGGGTGGTGTAGGGGTGGTGTAGGGGTGGTGTGTGGGTGGTGTATGGGTGGTGTAGGGGTGGTGTAGGGATGGTGTATGGATGGTGTATGGTTGGTGTAGGGGTGGTGTAGGGGTGGTGTAGGGATGGTGTATGGGTGGTGTAGGGGTGGTGTAGGGGTGGTGTATGGGTGGTGTATGGGTGGTGTAGCGATGGTGTATGGGAGGTGTAGCGATGCTTCAGCGGCGACACCACCACCCTAACATGACTGTCCCTGTAACGCCTTGGCTGATTTATTTGCAATTACAAAATGAATTCCTGCTGCTGGGTTTCATTAATGGAGTCTGGCGTTGTTATCTCGTTGTGCGTCGCATTCATTAATCAAGTGCAATTAAATAGGTGAGAATGATGTGTCATATTGCAGAGCGTTTGAATCAAAAACACTTATCTGGAGTCTTCATTCATTTATGTTAGACGAGTATATTTTATGTATATCAAAATAATGAAGGAAAAAACATCTTTCAACAAAATATGCAGTCTTATATTTCTTTCCTCCTGGAAGTTATCTGTGAAAGCTTGTGTGTTCTCGAAAGAACGAATGTGTTCTCATTTTGAATAATAATAATGATTTTAGATTTCCATATAAATGTCTGGTTGATGGTTCTATCCTGCATGTCCAAGAGATGAAAGACAGCTGTGGAGCGAGACGTGGAAGGCATTGCCATGGTCTCCCCCTCTCCCCTCTCCCCTCACCCCTCTCCCCCTCACCCCTCTCCCCCACTCCCCCTCACCTCTCTCCCCCTCACCCCTCTCCCCTCTCCCCACTCCCCTCACCTCCTCACCCCTCTCCCCCTCTCCCCCACTCCCCCTCACCTCCTCACCCCTCTCCCCCTCTCCCCCTCACCCCTCTCCCCTCTCCCCCCTCACCTCCTCACCCCTCTCCCCCTCTCCCCCTCACCCCTCTCCCCCTCACCCCCTCTCCCCTCTCCCTCTCTCCCCCTCACCTCTCTCCCTCTCTCCCCCGCTCCCCCTCACCCCTCTCCCCCACTCCCCCTCTCCCTCACTCCCCTCACCTCTCTCCCCCTCTCCCCCGCTCCCCCTCACCCCTCTCCCCCACTCCCCCTCTCCCCTCACCTCTCTCCCCCTCTCCCCCACTCCCCCCTCTGTAAGCATGTAGCCGCTCGTCCCCTGAATACAGATTGCATAACACAAGCAATCCTCTAAAGGGCTGAGACGTTACAGACGTTACAGACGTTACAGACGTTACAGACGTTACAGACGTTACAGACGTTACAGACGTTACAGGCGTTACAGACGTTACAGACGTTACAGACGTTACAGACGTTACAGGCGTTACAGACGTTACAGACGTTACAGACGTTACAGACGTTACAGACGTTACAGACGTTACAGACGTTACAGACGTTACAGGCGTTACAGACGTTACAGACGTTACAGACGTTACAGACGTTACAGACGTTACAGACGTTACAGGCTGAGGTCAGAGCGGCCGGAGCCACTGGGGGGGGGGGGGGGGGGGGGGACCACTAGGAGCCACTGGGGGGGGGGGGGGGGGGGGGACCACTAGGAGCCACTGGGGGGGGGGGGGGGGGACCACTAGGAGCCACTGGGGGGGGGGGTGGGGGAGGACCACTAGGAGCCACGGGGGGCCTACCGCAGGGCCCTACCGGGGGGCCCTAACGGGGGGCCTATCGGGGGGCCCTACTGGGGGGCCCTACTGGGGGGCACTAACGGGGGCCCTACCGGGGGGCCCTACCGGGGGGCACTAACAGGGGGCCCTACCGGGGGGCCCTATCAGGGGGCCCTATCGGGGGCCCTATCGGGGGCCCTACCGGGGGGCCCTACCGGGGGGCCCTAACGGGGGGCCCTACCGGGGGGCACTAACGGGGGGCCCTACCGGGGGGCCCTATCAGGGGGCCCTATCGGGGGCCCTATCGGGGGGCCCTACCGGGGGGCCCTACCGGGGGGCACTAACGGGGGGCACTAACGGGGGGCCCTACCGGGGGGCACTAACGGGGGGCCCTATCGGGGGCCCTACCGGGGGGCCTACCGGGGGCCTACCCGGGGGCCCTATCGGGGGGCCCTAACGGGGGGCCCTATCGGGGGCCCTACCGGGGGGCCCTACCGGGGGGCACTAACGGGGGCACTAACGGGGGGCCCTACCGGGGGGCACTAACGGGGGGCCCTATCGGGGGCCCTACCGGGGGGCCTACCGGGGGGCCTACCGGGGGCCCTATCGGGGGGCCCTAACGGGGGGCCTATCGGGGGCCCTACCGGGGGGGCCCTACCGGGGGGCACTAACGGGGGGCCCTACCGGGGGGCCCTACCGGGGGGCACTAACGGGGGGCCCTATCGGGGGGCCCTATCGGGGGGCCCTATCAGGGGGCCCTACAGGGGGGCCTACCGGGGGGCCTACCGGGGGGCCTACCGGGGGGCCCTATCGGGGGCCCTATCGGGGGCCCTATCGGGGGCCCTACCGGGGGGCCTATCGGGGGCCCTATCGGGGGCCCTATCGGGGGCCCTATTGGGGGCCCTATCGGGGGCCCTATCGGGGGCCCTATCGGGGGCCCTACCGGGGGGCCTATCGGGGGGCCCTATCGGAGAGCTACAGCCTAATGAGAACCGCTGCCTGAATGCACAATCTTTACACGGAGGGGAGGAGGCGCAGCGTTGTGGCGTGCGACTCCTCTCCACTCCCTCGAGCTCGGGTGCATCTCAGACAATTAACCTTGAGCTCCGAGGGGAGAGCGGGGAGACGCTCACAGGAGCCCCATAATTAAATTATCTGTATCAGTGGGCGTGTCTAGAGGAGCTGCTCCTCTTATCTGCTGCTCACCGACCGGCTAACGCTAACGCTGCTCAGAGCGGCTAGCGCTAACTCTGCTCAGAGCGGCTAACGCTACTGCTAACGTTGCTTCAGGCCGGCTAACGCTAATGCTAACACTGCTCAGAGCGGCTACCGCTAACTCTGCTCAGAGCGGCTAACACTAACGCTAACGTTGCTTCAGGCCGGCTAACGCTAACACCAACGCTAATGCTAACGCCGATGCTAACACTAAGGATGCTCAGAGCGGCTAATGCTTACACTAGCGCTGCTTCAGTCCAGCAAACGCTCATGCTAATGCTAATGCGAACGCTAATGCTAATACTAAATCTGCTCAGAGCGGCTAATGCTAACGCTGCTCAGAGCGGCTAATGCCAACGCTACTCACCGACCGGCTAACGCTAAAGCTGATCAGAGCGGCTAATGCTAACGCTAACAATGCTCAGAGCGGCCAACGCTAACTCTGCTCAGAGTGGCTAACGCTAACTCTGCTCAGAGCGGCTAACGCTAACGTTGCTTCAGACGTCTAACGCTAATGTGGGTTAGTGGGTTTGGTGGGTTAGTGGGCCGTAGTGGGTTTGGTCAGGTAGGGCTCTGGGTTCAACAGGGCGCTGGTCTCTGGTGGGTTTGATCAGGTAGGGCTCTGGGTTCAACAGGGCGCTGGTCTCGGGTGGGTTTGATCAGGTAGGGCTCTGGGTTCAACAGGGCGCTGGTCTCTGGTGGGTTTGATCAGGTAGGGCTCTGGGTTCAACAGGGCGCTGGTCTCTGGTGGGTTTGATCAGGTAGGGCTCTGGGTTCAACTGGTCTCGGGTGGGTTTGATCAGGTAGGGGCTCTGGTTCAACAGGGCGCTGGTCTCTGGTGGGTTTGATCAGGTAGGGCTCTGGGTTCAACAGGGCGCTGGTCTCTGGTGGGTTTGATCAGGTAGGGCTCTGGGTTCAACAGGGCGCTGGTCTCGGGTGGGGTTTGATCAGGTAGGGCTCTGGGTTCAACAGGGCGCTGGTCTCTGGTGGGTTTGATCAGGTAGGGCTCTGGGTTCAACAGGGCGCTGGTCTCTGGTGGGTTTGATCAGGTAGGGCTCTGGGTTCAACAGGCGCTGGTCTCGGGTGGGTTTGATCAGGTAGGGCTCTGGGTTCAACAGGGCGCTGGTCTCTGGTGGGTTTGATCAGGTAGGGCTCTGGGTTCAACAGGGCGCTGGTCTCGGGTGGGTTTGATCAGGTAGGGCTCTGGGTTCGACAGGGCGCTGGTCTCTGGTGGGTTTGATCAGGTAGGGCTCTGGGTTCGTCAGGGCGCTGGTCTCGGGTGGGTTTGATCAGGTAGGGCTCTGGGTTCGACAGGGCGCTGGTCTCGGGTGGGTTTGATCAGATAGGGCTCTGGGTC